>NC_051847.1:119953518-119962710 GCF_002237135.1 Teleopsis dalmanni
TAGGGAAAAGATTCACAGCATACACAAGAATATAAGGTGAAACACAATCATTTGTAGAAATAAAAAAACCCAGTGCATTGCTAAACCACACATTTTACACTCATTTACATTTACAAACAATAGATTTTATTAGTTAATTCTTAATTTTAAGCATCTGAAGTACCCAATAAGGAAGTTTTAGTATTTAATTGTTGATTCTAAGAAATAAGTATTAAATTTCTTATGTGCGAAACGTCTTTTCGGATCTTTTTTACTATTAGCTGGCGTTAAGTTTGACATAAGACCTGCTTTTTGAGCCATTGTAACCATCATGGCAATTCGCTTTTGTTGTCGCCGACATAAGCCTTTTAGTAAAAGAAGACATTTAACAGATCGAATAAAATTTAAAAATTGTATATCTACCTGTGATGCGCTGGGGTAACATACAACCATCTGATCTTACATATTGCGATAGTATAAGCACATCAGTATGTTTGATTTCTAAGCCCAATGTACATTCCGGACAAAATTTACTCTGACAAACCTCTTTCAATAGTTTCTGAGCGCGCGGCGATGGTAAATTTACACCTTCTACTACCAATGCATTATTTTCAGTTCGTTCGTTTACTAAAACGTAAATATATTAATTAGCAAATTAAAATAAAAAAAGAAATGTTGAAAGGTTATGAAACGAATGAGCACTCACTTTCTTTAACTAAGTACGGTACTGTTGTATTAAAATTTCTACTCGTTATTATGCCTTTAGGAAAAAGACGAACAGTCCTTATAATTACTGACATTACTTTTATTTATATAACTAAAGTTTATGTCAAGAAATTTAAAAAATATTAAACACAAATTCCTCATGCAACAAAAACCGCAACAGCTGATTTCCTATTTTCAATTTATGTGAGAATTCACAATAGATTTACTCAAATCAGAGAATAACTTTATTGCTATGTGACTCCTCACTACTTAACTTATTTATAGCGTTATATTCATATACCAATATGATGATAATTATTAATTATGAAGAGTGGAACTACTGAAATTTATTTTGTAATTACATTGCTTTGAACAAAAATTTAATATACTAAAATCGCAATTATTCTGTAAATCGGTTACATTTTGTTTGCAATAAAGATATAACGTAACTAATGCAAACGATTAATTTATATCTTTAATCATATTAGTATATTTTTATATAAAAATGAATTATACCATTTATACTTTGTACTAATAGTATGTTCCCATTGCCTTCATTAAACCAATTCATTTAATTTAGCTCCCATAAGGGAAATTACCTCATACATGTCGAATGTAATATGGCGTTTACACTGGCAGAAAAAGGCCATTTGAAAGTGTTTACATTCGTTGTATTTAATTTGTTCTCATTTTAAACAGCTGATTTTTCATCTTGTCTGCTGAAAATGAACGTCATTCATACAGAATGTGATGAAATGAATCGCATTCGCGCTTGATATTTTGTATGCAAGAATAAGCCATTCACTTCTCATTTTTAATTTTTACCCAAAATGAGCCATTACCGGTCAGTGTAAATACCGTATAAGACTGCAAAACATTTTTTTCAAATGAGAAATTATCAATTTTTCACATATTTATCACATGAAAATATATATAAATAAACAAAAAACTAGAGGTAAGAATTTTTTAACAATTTTTGTTGTGTTATAAATAATATATATAATTGGTATATAAAAATATATAAATAAGTTAATATATCAAATAAATATTTGATATCATTATACAATATTATATATTACTTAACAAATATGAAAGAAACACATATACAAAATAGTGTTGTCACAATTCGTTTGTGTATATTTCGTTATTCGGTTTCTACTGCTTCTATAAAAATATATACAATAATTAATAAAAAATTTTTATACATATTTTATGTTGCTAAATACGAAATTCTTTATGAAATGAAATAAAATTAGCTTAATTTAAAAATAGTTCACATATTCTATTTCAGTTTGTATTTTAATTTTGATAGAATCATTTCAATTTACAACTCAAGAGTTGGCACAGTATGGCACGGACTCATAATCATGTGCGGCAAAAATAGTCCACGACTATTTTCAAGCATCAGAGGAAAGTTGAATTGGAGTATGTTAGGTGGATATAATAAGTTATACCATTTGTATAATGGTATAATATATATAATTGTCCCATAAATGTCATTGTAGATGCGCATACATGTATAATGTAATTATCTTTTGAACCCGTATATAGTTATTGTGAATTTTTTAAAATTCTCTCCAAGCAGAGCTAAAATATTTTCTTCTTTTTTTCGCTGTTTGTCTTGTTTCAACTAATGTATGCTTCCACTTTCAGAAAAATTCTACACATTTTTATTTGTTTTTGTTTTGACTGTATTTATTACATATTTGGAATCGCTCCAATTTATTATTTTCTTTCAACTGTAAACTCAAATTATATGTTTACTTAAATGTATTTCTAAATTAATCTTCTAGTTTGCTTGTTAATATATCGTACTACTTTTGCAATACAAATTTTAGAAGTATCAAACAAATTTTTTTTCCCTAAACATGGAAATTATTTAATCTGGCGTTTACACTGGCCGAAAATGGCTCATTTGAAAATGAGTTTACATTTGTTGTAATTCATTTGTTCCCATTTGTTTTTTCAACTTGCCTGTTGTTTTAATTTTTTGCATAAAATGTTGCATGAAGGTTAAATATACCTTCAAACCTTGCAATACTGAAACTGAAAACATATTTTTTACTTCAATTAATTAACTTTTGAGAAGCAGAAATTCTAAAAAAAAGTGTATCGTTTTCAAGGAAATGCAACCACCAAGCATTTGTTTACCTTTTTTTGTAAATATGTTAAAAATAGCTTTATCAAACTGTCAAAATACCATAAAAAGCTTTTATTTAGAGTATGTTTAATGCATTCCTTTACATGTGGAACATATTTGGAACACATTCGACCCTCCTTGGAACGCATTCATACAGAATGTGAACCAATGGATATCATTCGTGCTTGAAATTTTGTATGCGAATATGACCCATTTACTTCTCATTTTCGAATTTTGACTGAAATGAGCCATTTGAGGCCAGTGTAAATGCCGCATAATAAACTTATCATATAATAAGGTACAAGACGTACCATTTTATAAAAAATATTCTTTCTAAATACATAATGTTACATATAAAATATATTCGAAACAGCAGATATGTTACATTCTTTCTTTCGTTAAACGCAGAGTCCATTGTTTGAAGAATATTAACATTTTCCGATATAACTTGACTAAAAATGATTTATGTTACGTTTGCACTTTAATAACCGCAGACCTGAGCAGATATTAAAATATTGCTCTAATCTAGTTTTTAGATTGTAAATTAACAACAAAGAAATAAAATTTCCTTTCGGTCAAAATTTTTTTAACGATAGTGTCTTTCTCTGCAAAACTGCAAATAGCTTTAAATAAACTAATTAATTGTTGAATATCTTTCTACGATATATTATCTAATATTCATTGACTTTTTTTTAAACAACAAATAAGTTAAATAAAAGTATATTTCAAATTTGTATAACAGTTATTGTGAATGTTTCAAAATTCTCTACAAAATTAATAACCAAGCAGTACATATTTCGAATTTTGTTTCGCCGTTTGTCCTGTTTCAACTTACGTCTAATTCCGTTTACAGAAGCAATCTACACTTAAATTTCTCTGTAATTTATCATTATCCGTTTTATTTTTGACAAGTTGTGTGCATTTCTTCCAAGCAGGAGGTGAAGAGGTTATATTTTATATTTCGGGTCGTGCTAAATTTTTTTTTGTTTAAACTGTAAGTATTAATATTAATTTTTTCAAATTTATCTATATATTTTTAATTTAATGCATTAATATTATAATAATCTTATGTGTGATGGAAGAATGTGAACTAATTTGTGAAATAGCAAAGTTCAAATAAAATGTGCGTTTGCACGCTTTTACGCATAATTTGTAGATGCCTTTAAACGTAATTAAATGAATATAAGAATTTAAATTAATAAGACTTAGAGGAACAATTTACATTTTGTTAAATATAACAAATTTTGTTGTATAATTAAGTCGCCACATTTTCAACAACGTGACTCATAGTCATATAATTTCTCTTTGTATTGTTCAATAATCAAACAAAGACTACTTTTTTGAAACTTTAAAACTAAAGTTTTATTTATTTAAAAAGGTAACTTATATGTGAATATAAGTCGTAATTGAAAATAAAAGAATTGTGATTTTATTCTATAAAAAAATGGTAGGTTTTCTATATGCGTTTCTGAATTTCAGTATCAAAAGATTACATACCTACAAAACCACTTCAAAGTACAGTTAAATATTTGCCCTCAAAACATTTTTTTTTTCGCATTTGAAACGTTATTGATAACGAAAATTTCAACAAATTTATACATATTAAATTTTATGTGCCGTTAACATAATTTCATCATGATCATAATTTTCATGCACCCTATAAAAATAGTTAGTATTATGAACATTTAATACTTTAAAATTGATATGACACAAGAGGTATAATTGACATAAAATATTCATTGTGAAATATTTTTTTTTATATAAACTGAGAAACTATTTACATATTACACACACATTTTGTTTTGATATTATTATCTCTTAGCGAATTGAGGTCAATGTGTAGTTAAGAAAAGATTTCATTAATCTGTAGTATAATAAAAGTATACTACAGTCACTAGGAATTTTTGTCAATCTTTGTGTTGTAACCATGTCCGTTAGTGGGATCTATAAATTATATAATAGCTGTAGTAGAGAGTAGATATAACTTAAGGTATAGGTGGTATTATTGAATATAGTCCATATTCAAATGAAGAAATCTGGGCACAAATTAATAGGACTGAAATTAGTTTGTTTGGATATGAAAATAAATGAACATCATTAAAAATAAAACTGTAGTTTTGGCACACATTGGAGATAGATAGGCATATTTATGCATAACAAGTAACTATTTAGCATTTCATATAGACTTTAATTGGTTCTAAACTATTTAAACAAATTTAGTTTAATTCCGTTTAGGACACTATTAAATTAAAAGGATCTTGGATTATATAACAGCATAAAATTTATACCAAATAAGTGCCATAAATAGATTAAAATTTTCTTTTCCTTAAAACAAAAAATAAGTGTCCAAAACCATTTTGAGTTGCAGTTGATACAGTCTTATTTCTAAATATTTCAAAAGAATTACCCTATCTTTACAAGACTGATAACTAAGTCTTGTCCTAATTTTTCGATTTTTTTTTTTAAATAGATACACAAATAGCGTAAATAAAATCTACCTTAACTTAAAATTTTACAACTATTGTAACATATTATATGTATTGTAACATATACAATAAATGTTGAAACACATGCCATATACTACATGTTTAATTTTAATTTGCTTATGAAAATGGAATCGTTTATTTGTTTTTATATACATTACCTAGAAATGTTTTTTTCTTAAATTTAAATACAAAGTTAATTTTTAAATATATAATATTATCTGCAAACATACTTGTCACACATACGTTTAAATAAAATAGTAAGGTCGGTTATGACTTATTGTAGCGTGCGCTACATAAAGATCAACTCGTTAAACGAAAATGGCGTCTTCCTCAGATCGGCAGAGATCGTGTACTTATTTTGTCTTGTCACATTTTTTACCACAATATCGTTTCTTACCGTTCGTTTGCCGTCATTTCATAAAAAGAGTTTGGAGAGTAAAGTGCCGTGCGCATATTTTTTTATACAAATTATTTGACTTTAATATATTTATTTATTTTTTTTTTGTCTACAAAAAAAGAATTTAAAACATAGTTTTGCAACTAATTGTGATATTTATATTTAGTTTTTATATTAAAAATATTAAGTGCATATTAAAGTAACTAAAATTAAAACTTTAGCAATTGTGTGCGTGCGTGTCAATTTTGCAACAAAAAAAAAACCGGATATTAAAAGAAAGCAAATTTTTAGGTGAAAAGAGGAAATCTGTAATACATTTGCACTTGAAATTCCAACAGTTTAAGGTTAATTGAGTTATTTTACATTTTACTTAATTTTTTTTATTTATAATTTACAAATCGATTATTGAAAATACAAAGTGAAAAGGTCATAACATATTACTTTTTACGGAAGTCTAAATTAAAACTGCTTTAAACAATTTATCATAATTAAATTATATATTTCCGCAGCGTAAATCTGTAAGTTATATGCAAAATATATGTATAATGTAAAAAAAATTAAGATTTTTCGTCATTGAATTTAAAACACTTTTTACAAAATGGTGAATATTTTGCTTGCCTGGGTTTCGTCGTGTTGACCTGTTTTATGCATATATATATATATGTATATAGTATATAGCTAATATATAAAATTTCTCTTCGGTTTTTTTTTTTTTTTTGTTTTAAATATTTTAAATAGCTTTCACACTTTCTACTGGTAAATCTGAACACATGGCACAAAGTGGAGTCGACTGATATCAGCAATCAATACTTTGAGGTTAAGGTTCGGTCATACGAGTCGAAAAATACCCAGTGATATTTTTCAATAAATAATATAAAACAAAATTATTTATTAATTAGTCTACAGTAATTATTAATAAATAAATAAAAAATTTAATATCTTTTACACAATAGTGTAAAATTTTTAAGAACATATCGGTGGCTCCACACATGGATATGCCAGATCTATATAGAACTGGTGCGCGACATATGTTGAACACACCACAGAACAGAAATCAAAATCAATATCTCTTATTGAAGCAATAAGAGTGAGAACGGTTGATCCCTTTGTCCAAAACATGACAGAAAAATTGTGTGAAATTCCTTTTCAACATTAATTAGATATAATATATTTAGGAAAAGATCATAGCATAATGAGACGTAGACTCATTTTGAATATTTAAAAAAAAAATTAGATCACTAATATATATAGAATAATATATTGTACCAGTTGAAAAGTAATAGATGTTCTATAAATTCGTATATTATGTTAACTATCTAAATCTCGGTTGGGGTATGATTTTCTTCACCCATATTTTAACTGTGAATTTTGTAAAGATCAGCAACAGTGAAATCGAATTGTAGATTGGATTAGATTATATTTATATTTCATAACCTTTATTATTAAGACTTATGGTATCTAGAACTAAGTATGAGTTGTAAAAAACATGAGTGCGTTACTAGACTTCGTGCAGTGTGCGATAGATAGGGAAAAGGTTGCTAAGAGAAATATATGAAGAAGAAAGGGAGTCTTACATAGGCTACAAGACGAATTGTACATATTTGCTGGTACAGTCCCTGTTAAAAGTGATGAGCGACATTTAATCGTATTGAACGACAAGTTAGACCATAAAGTAGACACTTTTTATGGTCACTTTATATTTGTAATTCATTTCATTCCTTCTTGCTATATAAATCCATATAAGCTCCAACAACAAGAATAAGATGAAGACCTGGGTGAGGATAATATGAGTAGGGATATTGTGCGGTATGAGAGAAAAGTATGTGGACGTGGGTGTGGGTGAGTGCTAATTAAGATAACGTCAACAGGGACAGTAATAGCAATATCAAACATCTACATAATTGATGTCTCCTTAATGCAAAATGCGTTTTCTTTTAGCTTTTGAATTCTCTCTATATATCTAAAAGTTCATAAAATTTGTCTTTAATTTAACTAGAATTTCAATTATTTGAAATTTATTCAAATCTTCAGTTTCTGAAGGTAAAAGTTAACTATAAAAAGTTATTTGTGTTAAAAAATCACTTTAAAGGTGTGATATTTCCCATTGCCTTGAAGGTAATTCAACAATTGGGTGAGCTACCCTTCTTAGGTGGTGTTAGACGAGTGGCTTGGGGAAACACTGCAGCAGTTGTCATAATCTAATATTATGTTCGTTGTTATTATTATATCTTTTTTTCTATTAATATAAGTTGATTCAGATTGATAAAATATGAAAAAAAAATTTTTTTCAAACAAAATGATTAATATTTTTCCATATATTTATTATTTAAAATACTTAAGTAAAGATTTTAAGAATTAAAATATATTTACGTATTATTTTTATTATCTTTCAGCAAATTATTGTATGAGTCAGAAAACTGAAAGACCAGTATTATCAGGTCAGCGCATCAAGACCAGAAAAAGAGGTAAATAATACGAATTTATTTCTATTTACATATGGGGATTTTTTTTAACTTAAATTATATATCATATATATCAATAGATGAAAGAGAGAAATATGACCCAACAGGATTCCGTGACGCGGTCATTGCAGGTCTTGAAAAAACTGAAGGTGACTTGGAGCAAATATCCAAATTTCTAGACAGCGCTGGTAATAAACTTGATTATCGTCGTTACGGCGAGGTTTTATTTGATATATTAATAGCTGGTGGTTTACTCGGTAAGTGATAATAATGTAATACAAAAATTGTTGCAAATTTAATTAATTTTTGGTATTTTTTTTTTTTAACCAATAGTCCCTGGCGGTTCAATTTCTCAAGATGGTGAAAAACCACGTACAAACTATTGCATCTTCGAAGCAGAAGAGAATATGGAAGCTATGCGTCAGCATGAGCAGGTAAATGAATAATTGCTGATGAAACATACAAATAAACAGTGGCAATGTTAGGAAGCGTTTTTATCAAAACTTCCACCGCCACTTTTAATAATTAAATCAGCATCTAATTAGAGCCAATTATTAAGTTACAAATTATAATAATAGGTGTCACATGTATGCTAGACTAAACGAAACATTAAACTTGACTTCGTTTTAAGCTAATAATATCGCATATCGAAGATTTCAAATGTTTCAACAAAAATTCTTATTAAAATATATTTTTTTTTTATTTGTTTAATAATATTGATTATTTATAAGACGAGAGTTAAAATAATTTAATTAATTATATGTTTTTCATAGATATTCGTTTATCTCATGCGAAGATATAAGTACCTCGAGAAAATGTTCGAGGAGGAGATGAAGAAAGTGTTGGTCTTTATTAAAGGGTTTTCTCCAAGTGAACGAACAAAACTTGCGCGTATGACTGCGCTTTGGATAGGTAAATATATGATTTGAACTAAAATTTATATACATATAATATGTAAATGTATGTCAACTAATGGGAATTCAGTTTCTACGAGTTTTGATTTGTAGAATCTACGTTTAAAGT
>NC_051847.1:119962810-119966675 GCF_002237135.1 Teleopsis dalmanni
AATAAAAATAATGAATCATTAATTATTTGAATCGACTTTTTTATGTATATATATATATATATATATTATATAATTATAATTAAATTAAATCTAATAGTAATTGTTCAAATCTATTTTATTCCTTTTTTTAGATATTCTATTTGTGATATGTAGCACTAATATTTGTCTAATCGAATCCATGAAATTTTAGGAAGTTAGACACCCAAAATTAATGCACATTTTTCTAGCATTTAGTTACTTCAAAATAATTATGAGAACAATTAATTTTAAATTTTAAAATTTAGAAATGCATATCAATAGTTTTAATATTATTTTGTCATAATTTTCATTGGCCTAATGTATCTATAGTAAAAAAATAATTAGGCAAGCAAAACAAATTATATTAGTCTGGCAATATGGTACAACAAAATTGATAAGTATGTATTTATTAATCAAAATTATTCTCAAAATATTGCCTTCTGCTTAACACTTTAATTTTAATTCTAAAATTAATTAGTTCACACTCACCTTCTTCAGCGAGCTGTAGCCATTCAACAAATTTTTTCATTTGTTCCAAGAAATGCATCTTGCCCTTGCTCGAATGCGCTTCTTTGAACCATTTGAGTATAATTTCTTCAGAAAGTACGTCAGCTAAAATATAAAATACAGTATTAATTACAAATAAAATTTAATATTGTCAATTTGTTTATAACTTACTTTTATAAAACAACAAAACTATTTTATGGAAAGCCTTCATAAAATTCATGTTTTCGTAACAGAATTCTTGCACCTTCAATATAAGTGCCAATTCGGATCGATCAGTTGAAGCAAAAGCTTGTAAAAGTGGGCAGTAGCCCCTTAGATGCCTTACTGCTTGATCAGTTACAAGTTCTTCTTTTTTATTCCATTCGCCGAGTGACATTATAGTAGACCAAATCTGAAAAATGCAGAAATTATTATAAATGAGTTATCATATTTAAAATAATCATGGAAGATTTCTACACTAAGCTATTTACATTGAAAAGGGATAAAAAGATTACTGGGATAATATACCAGGATTAAAACAATTTAAATCACTTATTGGTACCTATAACAATCAAAGATACCAGGAGTGTGCGGATTTGTCAAAGGAAAAACATAGAATCATCACAGAAATCCTAACAGGGCACTGTAAATTAAAATATCACCTTATCAAAACTGGGGATATATACGGATGCAAACTGTAGATTCTGCAAAGAGAATGAAGAATCAGCCACACATGTGCTGTTAGAATGCCCTGCGCTAATGCACAAACGGAATAGATTCCTGTGAATATATACCCTTACGGAAGAGCTTTAGAGACCTACACTAAACCCAGAAGACTACACAATATAGATCTGACAGTTGCAGTCCACATCTCGTAACAAAAATAATAATTGAAAATGTTTACACAGAAGTTTTTATTTAAATGATTTGCTTATTATTCGTTGGTTTAATGCAATTAGCTGGCACTTTTTTAAATTTTTAAGATTTTATTGCAATTCCAAACGTTTGTTCTTGCACAAATATTTTTTGTTCTTAATACTTTGTATTTTACTCTTACACGCCACTATTTGTTTTTTGGTGCAGTTAGTTGTCACACATATACAGAGAGTCGTCATCTCACAATAGCCAGTTTCTTAACCTTTACTACTTGTTTGGTATGCTTTTTTGTGGCAAAATTTAAAATATTTAATCATTAACTTTAATTTTTTTTTTTAAATTTATGTAGAAGTTGAAAATTTTACATTTGACGTTCTGTATAACATCGCTTTATTATGCTCAACGCATTATTAAATCTCAGTAGCAAGGAATATTAAAGATGAAGTTGAGCAAATTCATTGCTAAATACTCTGATTGATTAAGCTACAGTCGCTGACTACTGTATTCTACGCCATAAGTGAACTACATTGACAGTTGTCCACTACTGTAGCGAAAGAGTGTAGTTTATTTGAACTGTGGGCGTATGCACTGGTTGCATACGCGAATCAACGAGCGAAAGAGTTGTCTTCATGATTTATATGAATTATATTTAATAGTCCTATTCATATATAGCATCGGTTTTTTCACCTTTTTTCCGCTTAATTTCAAGCACTGGTTAACCGATGAATTGATAGATTTTCTAATCAATATAATTAAAATTTTTTTTATTAAAACATTTTTAAGACTAGTTAAAAAGCAAAACAATGTTAATCAGTGAGCCATGTCAGTAGAAAAATTGTAATAACTGTCTATAATTTTTAATAACCATGGTTAACTATCCATAGTGAATAAATAGTTGTTAATGGACGCATCCACAGGTTAAGAAAATACTTAAGTTAACTAAAGAATGATTTAACCGGGCTTATCGTACTCGCCCCTTTTTTTTTAGATATATTCAATGTATAGTTTAGTTAATTTAAAACAAATGAAGAATGAACACTTACAATTATAATAACTTCATGATCGGGAATGTTAGATTTCAGTGCAAAATCTTTGATATTTGCTGTTATTTCTGAGTGTGCTTTTTCATCATTAATGTCGTCAATTAAAGTTTGTTGCAATTCACGTTTTGCTTCTTGGCTTGCCTGAGCCTTGTGTAGTTTTATTATTTCAGTTAGATCCTTTTCAAGGAAAACTTGTTTTAAATAATCTTCAGTGCGTTTATTTGGTGGGAAAAAGTCCATGAGTCTACAAGTAAATTAATATATATTTCATTAGTGTTTTAATAGTATTAGTATTTTAAATGATAAGGATATAGTGAGGGAGAAAGTGTTAATAAATATTTGAATAGTTTAGTGAGTTTTTTTTTCTGTATAATTTGTAGAAAATTTAAAACTTGTTTGGAATTAAATCGACACCCAAATAAAGCACGTTTATTTGCGAATTAAATATAAGACCAATTTTTCTTGGAAAGTTAATTAAAGAAATTAATTCATGTACATAAGTTTCTTCCTGAAACTTTCCGTGCTTCCAATATGCAAATGTTTGTAAAAGATTTAATGTTTATTTATCTAAAATAATGAAAACTTTATTTATTTTTCATCTTATTAACAGGTGGATGAGGTTTTTTTCTTTATTTAACATAACACAAACTTTCAGAAATAAATTAGAAAAGCTGATTTTCCAACAGACCCTTATCCGCCCTCTACTTATAAACAACACTTTATTCTTACAATGGATCCCTCTACTGATCCATTTTTTTTAAATGTTACTATTTTTTTTTGTTTTGTCCAAAATGGGTTTGAATGTAATTTTATCATCTATAAAATCGATGATAGAGCTAAAATTATTAACACAATATATGTATGAACTATCTTCTTAGAATATAAACTTTTCAGAAAAGTTATTGAAAACATCATATATGAATTAAAAATTCAGACAGTAATTATAAAAACTGAAAAATAAATTGTATAATTTTTAATTAAATTTTGAGCTTTAAGGTTTGTATAGAAAATATATTAATTATAATACATTTCAAAGCTCATTATTGTGATGCAGATATATTTTATTATCTACTTTATTTTTTCCTAACAAATTGGATATGACCTAACACTAGGAAACTAATCGCCACCAACTATTTTGGCAAACGCTATGGTTCTATGTGCGGCCAAAATTGCGTAGCTATGAGAACCCAATTCTTCTCACCGCTCTACCGCTCTTCCATTATGATATACAACAACAACACTAACGATTATGTGAATGTAATATAGCAGTAACTATAAAATATATTGTGCTAAATTGAAGAGGCTAATGGCGCTTACGATTGTTTTATAAAACTAAAAAAATATATATCTAACTAAAGCATTATAGTTAATAATTTTGATTGAATCAAGCTAAAAATAATTTCTTATATCTGTAATAATAAACAAAGACTAATTCTTTATTT
>NC_051847.1:119966775-119968654 GCF_002237135.1 Teleopsis dalmanni
ATATTTATATAAATGCATATTGTATGTATAAATTATATATATTTTATGTTAGTCATATATGTATACTTTCTATAAAATTATGTATAGTAATTCTAAAATGGTTGATGTAACCAAAGTATAAAACTTGTATTTGTTAAAAAAAGATGTATATATAATTATATCCATATCCTTATATTTTTAATGCTTATAATTTTTAATAGCTGTCTTTATTTATTTTACTTTTTGTTAGCAAGTTAATTGGATTGACAGCGGATGATAAGGATATATGTATTTTTTCTAGTATATTTGTGTAATTTTAAAAAAGATAGTATATTAAAATTAATTACATTTTTTTTAGAAATTTAAAATTTAATAATTTGTTAATTTTAATATTTTTTTATATTTTTTATTTTTTCATTCATGAACGTGAAAACAAAATTGAAACAAAAAAAAATTTGTTTAAATGTAATATGTTTACAATTTGTTGTTGCGAATTATGTTGTAGCATCAGCAACAAGGAATACAACAACTTCTTGTAAGTTAATGATTTCCTATTGAAATCTATTTTGTACTGTGCATAAAACTATTTAACATTAATAAATGTTTTCATTTAACTGGAAAATTTAAATTTTTCCAACATATTTTTTCTTAGAAATGTGATTTGTTTGGTTTGCTGATCTGATCCGTTACTTAGTTTGTGTTAAGCTTTATTTTTTCTCTCCTATGTGTTTTAACATTTTGCCTACATATTTCATTTAAAGTTTATTACAATCTAATTTAATTTGCTCCTCTATTTATTTATATACACATACGCTTTAAGACACAGATGCTGCTATTACGAATTCCCTTGTTATTCAATGCTTCTTATGCTACAGTACAACAGGATATAACAATTGTAACTGTTATCAAATGCTTATATCTTATCAGCAAAAATATAAAAGTTAATTATTTTTCTATAAATAAAATTTTGCATAAATATTTAATTATGTTTTGCAATTGTTGTTGCCAGTTTATGCATTTCAAGTTCTTGCTTGGTTGACTGTTTTCTGCTTATTGCAATCTTTAAATACATAGTTTTAGTTTTATATGTAAAGTGTTATCTTTTTGAACATTGTACTATAAGCATTTTTCCTATCACCAGTTATTTCATATCTGCTGTCAAATCCAATTATTTTCTTTGTGAAGTTTATTATAAAATTAATGAAATTTGTTAGTTTTAGCTTCTTTTAAATATAATCATGCTGTATATGTCATTTATATCATTTATACATGAAACTGTTTTAAAACTTTTAAAAGTTAGTCTATATAATCTAATTTTTTAACATATAACTCTTTTGATTATTATTTAAAATGTTTGCTTTCAAAACTCAAAACTACAGTCATTAGTAAATAACTCAAGAGCATTATAAGAACACATACAGTTTTATTAAATGTTTAATTTTATTTTAAAAATTAATTAAAAAACTAATTTACGAGAAGAGAACTTCAATATAATTATTGATTTAATTAGATACGTTACTTAAGTTAATCTTAAATTCAAATTATATTAGAAACCAGTGGCGTAACTACATTTTTTAGGCCTGTAAGCAAATTCTAACTAAGGGGCCCCTACCAACATACTAAGGGGCCCCTCTTTTTATACTCTTTACACGAAAAAATGTGAAAAGGATATATAAGGTTTGTCAAGATTTTCGTAACGCTTTAAAGGAAACGTCGGAAATATCATTAAGTATATATCAGTACAATATATATATACTTTTTCAGTTCAAACTACTCTCTCAGCTTTTGAACTCTTCGAACGAAACTTTACACACATACTTTTCGGGAGCCATTTGGTTTGATTGAAATTGGATGTCTATTTCTTGTATCTGTGATATAAACTTAACAATCGGATATGAGG
>NC_051847.1:119968754-119993558 GCF_002237135.1 Teleopsis dalmanni
AATAACTTTTCTGAAAAGTTTATATTCTAAGAAGATAGTTCATACATATATTGTGTTAATAATTTTAGCTCTATCACCGATTACCGATATCACCGATGATTAAGTTACATTCAAATCCATTTTGGACAAAACAAAAAAAAATAGTAACATTTAAAAAAAACGGATCAGTAGAGGGATCCATTGTAAGAATAAAGTGTTGTTTAGGTCTGTTAGAAAATCAGCTTTTCTAATTTATTTCTGAAAGTTTGTGTTAAAACAATAATAAACAATAAAAAAACAAATTAAACCATCTATAAAATAAAATAAGATTTTTCAATATTTTAGATAAATAAACATTAAATCTTTTACAAACATTTGCATATTGGAAGCACGGAAAGTTTCAGGAAGAAACTTATGTACATGAATTAATTTCTTTAATTAACTTTCCAAGAAAAATTGGTCTTATATTTAATTCGCAAATAAACGTGCTTTATTTGGGTGTCGATTTAATTCCAAACAAGTTTTAAATTTTCTACAAATTATACAGAAAAAAAAATCACTAAACTATTCAAATATTTATTAACACTTTCTCCCTTACTAAATCCTTATCATTTAAAATACTAATACTATTAAAACACTAATAAAATATATATTAATTTACTTGTAGACTCATGGACTTTTTCCCACCAAATAAACGCACTGAAGATTATTTAAAACAAGTTTTCCTTGAAAAGGATCTAACTGAAATAATAAAACTACACAAGGCTCAGGCAAGCCAAGAAGCAAAACGTGAATTGCAACAAACTTTAATTGACGACATTAATGATGAAAAAGCACACTCAGAAATAACAGCAAATATCAAAGATTTTGCACTGAAATCTAACATTCCCGATCATGAAGTTATTATAATTGTAAGTGTTCATTCTTCATTTGTTTTAAATTAACTAAACTATACATTGAATATATCTAAAAACTAAGGGCGGGTACGATAAACCCGGTTAAATCATTCTTTAGTTAACTTACGTATTTTCTTAACCTGTGGATGCGTCCATTAACAACTATTTATTCACTATGGATAGTTAACCATGGTTATTAAAAATTATAGCAGTTATTGTTTTGCTTTTTAACTAGTCTTAAATTTTAAATTATATTGATTAGAAAATACATCAATTCATCGGTTAACCAGTACTTGAAATTAAGCGGAAAAAAGGTGAAAAAACCGATGCTATATATGAATAGTACTATTAAATATAAATCATGAAGACAACTCTTTCGCTCGTTGATTCGCGTATACAACCAGTGCTTAACATCAGAATAAATAAAAGGTATGCCCACAGTTCAAATAAACTACACTCTTTCGCTACAGTAGTGGACAACTCTCAATGTAGTTCACTTATGGCGTAGAATACAGTAGTCAAAAAATAAGCAAATCATTTAAAGAAAAATTTCTGTATAAACATTTTCAATTATTATTTTTGTTAAGAGATGTGGACTGCAACTGTCAGATCTATATTGTGTGGTCTTCTGGGTTTAGTGTAGGTCTCTCAAGCTCTTCCGTGAGGGTATATATTCACAGGAATCTATTCCGTTTGTGCATTAGCGCAGGGCATTCTAACAGCACATGTGTGACTGATTCTTCATTCTCTTTGCAGAATCTACAGTTTGCATCCGTATATATCCCCAGTTTTGATAAGGTGATATTTTAATTTACAGTGCCCTGTTAGGATTTCTGTGATGATTCTATGTTTTTCCTTTGACAAATCCGCACACTCCTGGTATCTCTGATTGTTATAGGTATCAATAAGTGATTTAAATTGTTTTAATCCTGGAGTAATTAATCCTCAGTAATCTTTTTATAACTTTTCAATGTAAATAGCTTAATGTAGAAATCTTCCATGATAACTCATTTATAATAATTTCTGCATTTTTCAGATTTGGTCTACTATAATGTCACTCGGCGAATGGAATAAAAAAGAAGAACTTGTAACTGATCAAGCAGTAAGGCATCTAAGGGGCTACTGCCCACTTTTACAAGCTTTTGCTTCAACTGATCGATCCGAATTGGCACTTATATTGAAGGTGCAAGAATTCTGTTACGAAAACATGAATTTTATGAAGGCTTTCCATAAAATAGTTTTGTTGTTTTATAAAAGTAAGTTATAAACAAATTGACAATATTAAATTTTATTTGTAATTAATACTGTATTTTATATTTTAGCTGACGTACTTTCTGAAGAAATTATACTCAAATGGTTCAAAGAAGCGCATTCGAGCAAGGGCAAGATGCATTTCTTGGAACAAATGAAAAAATTTGTTGAATGGCTACAGCTCGCTGAAGAAGGTGAGTGTGAACTAATTAATTTTAGAATTAAAATTAAAGTGTTAAGCAGAAGGCAATATTTTGAGAATAATTTTGATTAATAAATACATACTTATCAATTTTGTTGTACCATATTGCCAGACTAATATAATTTGTTTTGCTTGCCTAATTATTTTTTTACTATAGATACATTAGGCCAATGAAAATTATGACAAAATAATATTAAAACTATTGATATGCATTTCTAAATTTTAAAATTTAAAATTAATTGTTCTCATAATTATTTTGAAGTAACTAAATGCTAGAAAAATGTGCATTAATTTTGGGTGTCTAACTTCCTAAAATTTCATGGATTCGATTAGACAAATATTAGTGCTACATATCACAAATAGAATATCTAAAAAAAGGAATAAAATAGATTTGAACAATTACTATTAGATTTAATTTAATTATAATTATATAATATATATATATATATATATACATAAAAAAGTCGATTCAAATAATTAATGATTCATTATTTTTATTTTACAGAAAGTGAATCCGAAGATGAGCAAAAAGAAAAGGAACAATTTTGGCAAATATCTTAAATATGTAAAAGAGTTTTTTTCGGCGAAACATAAATTTAAGTAACAGTTCTCTATAATAACACTCAACCTCCTGATTTGACGAAAAATAGATTTATATAATTAATTCTCATGTAATAAACCAAACCGTTAAAAAAAAAATCGACTCGCTATATAGTTATATCATTTATATATAAGTTGTGTAAGTATATCTTTAACAATGCATGAATTTAAATGCAATTATTTATAATATACACTAATATATACAACACCGTATTTATATAATATATCTATATGTATATATATATATTATATAATAGTATATTTATATAAATGTTTCAAACAAAAGCTATTCTAAAAGTTAATTTGAATTGTATTTGGGTATTGTTCAATAATTATATTTAAAAACAAAAACAAAAAATAAAAATAAAATTCCTTTTGGATGTTATATAAAAGAAAGAAAAAAAATACATTAATTTTTAATTATATAAATTGCCAAATTAACAAAAACCAACCAAAATCCGTAATCAATATTAACCAACAGAGTTTAGAAAAGGTTAAAGAACTTTTACATATTATGTTTTCTACTGATATATAATTTTAATTAAATGAGATTTTATGAGAATTTTAACTGAACAAATGCTAAAACACCGTAAGTTCATCCATCATAAATATGTAATTTATATATAAGAAATAAAAAACAAACAAAAATTAAAATATGAAGTTAAAATATATATGTAAAAATATTGACTAAATTATTATATGTAGCGGAAAAAGATTTTAAAAATAAAATTATATGCAGAACAAGCATAACATATATATATCGTATTCTAAAAGAAACAAAATAAAAATAAAATTAACAATTACAACATACATATGAATCATAAATGATTGGTTTTATTTTATATATAAGCTAATAGAAATAGAAAAGCTGTTTTTTATATTAATAATAATTATAAATGATTTAGTATAATCATATCTTTTGCGATCAGGTTATAATGGTAAAAGTTCCACATAGACTTTCTAAGATGGGTAGCATTTTTAGAAGCTTATAATGCCAAGCATTTTACTATTTCTCTCCTGAAAATGAGAGAAAGAGAGTTGCCTTATAATAATTAAGAATTTTGCCTTTGAATGAGCGCAACTTAAGTAGTGCAATAAGAGCAAACGTGCCAAAATGGACATTAAATCAAAGCAAAACAGGTTATGTGATGTTATAGTTCAACAACTATTAGATTAGAAGACTATCTGTATAGTTATAGAAGTAGAATAACTGATCCATAATATATGTAATTATTTCTTGTTCCAAATAGAAGACATTTTCTCTTTAAAACATTCAGGTGAATAACTCCTGAGTAAGTTCCAAATGAAGCACAAACAATAGAGTGATGTTTACAATGTTTGGTTAATGATAAACTATTTGTAGACCTATCTATAGGATAGACAAGTTGATATAGCTTAAATTACAGTTACTGTAACCCATCACGTTTAATTGAATAACCGACGAGGTCCATATCTAGATACAGTACGACCTCGCTTTGCGTCGTAGATACGTTCCAAAATATCGCGACTCAAATTGAAACAACGCAAAGTGGATTGCTGTTTTCTATTGGAAATCATAAAAACAACGAAGATACGTTACCGTATTTTTCATTCAGTCCTTAAATGTTAAAAAAAGAAGAATATTTAAATAATAAAGCAAAAATAAAACTTTATTAATTCGTTTAAAAACATAAAAAAGACTAGAAATTCAACCAAAAATTAAAAATAGATATAAAAAATAAATAAATTATAAAATTACTTGCACTTCTTTCGCTATCAGGACCGTTTTTTGAAAAAATTTCCATTGCTTCGTCAATTAGATTCATTGCTTTAGAAATTTGCTGTGAAGTTAAATTTTGACTCTTACTTATATCTAGCGAGCTGTCTTCTTCGTTAGCGATTTTCAAATCCAGTTGCATCAATTCCTCATTAGACATTTCTTGGTTATGAGCTAGCAATTCATTTATGTCCACTTCATCCATCCCTTCAAAATTGGACTCTCTTGCTAAGTTAGCAAGAATTTTCTGAATAATAATAAAAAAACATCTCATTTCGCAATCGCAAAACAACGCAATTCGAGAAAACAACGACTCACAGCGAAAATAAGTCTTAAGGCTCAATTAGACGGTAGGTAACGTAAGAAATTAATTCGAAGCGAAATGCACAACTAACCAAACCTGCGTACTTGATAGGAACGAAATAAATTAAAACTGTGTACTTTGTTTATTTCGTTTATATCAAACACACAAGTTTGGTTGGTTGTGTATTTCGCCTAGAATTAATTTCTTACGTTACCTACCGTCTAACTGAGCCTTTAATTCAGTAACGACGCAACCAAAAACAGAAATAAGACATGTAATTTGCCTCTGTTAAAAAAATCAAGAATTCTGAACAGGTACTCGGAATGGGTAAACATGGTGTCTGCAATTTATTGACTTTTTTAATAAATATTCGTTATCAAATAAATTTTGAATTTGTGCGGCAGTTATTGTGAATGATTCGAAATTCTCTACAAAAGAAATAGCCAAGCAGGACACACTTTAAATTTTGTTTCGCTATTTGTCCTCTTTTAACTAACGCATTTTTACTACTCACTGAATAGTCTACACCACACATTCTTTTTTTGTAGCTTATCAGTTTTTGTTTTGTTTGTGATAGTTTGTATTTATTTCTTAAACACCGTGACATTTTTTTGCGTTGTTTGATCTGCGATTACAAATGTTAATTGTTTAATTTCTTACATTTTTAAATTAAGAATCGTTTAGTTTGCGTGTTTTAACATTTTAATAATCTGGTATATTAACTGGTAATATTAAAGAAGCAATTGACGATTCTCCTAATTACATGTTTTGTTTTGATATGGTTTTTTTTTGGATGAATATAAATAAATATATTTATTTGGAATTAACATTTTCCTTTAAGCTAGTCAAAAGCATTGTTTAGAATTATGTTCGTTTAAAATAATTCAACCTTCATATATTTTAAATATATATATAAAATGAGTTTATTTGTTTACTATTGCAATTGTTTTATGTTTCCCCATATATGAAGATTTGTGGATTTATATTTCCTTTCCATTTTCCAATCACACACACTAGGCATTCAAATTTCTTGTACCACACTCCACGGACGATTAAAATCACTTAAGAAGTGGATAAGTACGGTAAATGAGTATGTGCATTGATAATTCTAACGACCAACAAAAGTAGTTATTGCATAAATATTTTTACCAGTTACTGAAACGGGTTCTTAATTAGAACAGAAGACATGTATAGGTATCATAAAGGTAACAGGTCCTTGAGTGTTATGATCTACAATTACTAGAGACTCGGAATAAATTAAGCCTTTACTGGGTTCCGGGTCACAGGGGAGTTTTGGGAAATGAACAAGCTGATAAGTTAGCCAGAACTGAATCAAAAACTGCTTTCACAGGCCCTCAACCGTTTTGTGAGTTAAATTGGGCCACTACAAAACAAATTATTAAGAAGAAGGAAAATCATATGTTGCTGGAGTACTGACAGAAGAATTCTCAGGACTTAGACAAAGCACTGATAAAACCGTACTCCTACAAAAACGTCCTTAAATTCTCAAAATGTAATTTAACGTTGATAACGGATTTCATTACAGGTCATTATGGCCTGAAATATCACCGTCATAAATTAAAATTATATGCTAATTCGGAGCAGATTATGCCTCGAAGATGATGAAACTACTATGCATATTCTTTGTCCAACTTTAATAACCCAGAGAAGAAACTGGTTTCGTGTGGAATTTCTGTCACCAGAACAGATTAAGAGCTCTTCTCTAGATTTAGTTCTAGACTTCGTTCACAAAACTTTAAAAGGCTTTGTGTAATCAATTGTGAAATTGGTACAATAGGACTCTTCTGGCCGTAGTACCGGCTGTTGTGCGATTTCACGTCAAAGCTTTAATAAATAAAAAAAAAATTCATAAAGCTACGTGTCATAAGAAGACACAAAGATATGTGTCGTTTAGAACAAAAATATAAATAAAAATTAGTGCAAGATTGGAGCTCTGTCACCATCAAGAGCCTATAACCAATTCCGTGGCTGCTAACCCATGCCTTCAGTATATTGCCGGCATATCATTTAATGTTGAAACTCAAATTTAACAACTTAAGCACAACAAACTCTCACATCCTTCTTCTGAGTGTTTTGACTCCATCACAGGTATCCATCCCTTTCTCTCGCGCTTAATCAATGGATCGACCGTACGGTTATAGAACCGTGTTCTACTGCTCAATCGAAGAGTTACTTTTAACTTATTGACAATTTTGCTGATCTATGGAAGTTCTGCTTCTTATCCTGCAACAAAGAATTGCTAGTTTATTTTGCAAACTAGCGTTACCGTCGAAGTACTCAACCATTAACATTTCTGTTAAGTACCATTACTAATTTTTTAAAAAATAATTAATTTTTATAGCTGTTGAATAGCGCTTTTACACTTTTTTGGTGTGGTATTTGTGAAATTACTTTTGTATTAGATTTCACTACTTTTTTTGGTTCTGTTAGCACATTGATATATGTTTATTCTAGCATATCTGTGCATATATTAGTTAACTTAAGCACAAAATGCTTGGAAGGGTTGAAGTTGTCCAATTTAGTTGGACAATGCATGTCCACAAGTTAATTAACTTAGACCTATTAGTATTAGTATTTGGCGAGTTTGAAAATTTCACTTCAGCTGTACCCAGAAAAGCTTTAATCTTTCCCAGATGGATATTTGACCAATCAAATTCGTTGATCAATTCTTTGTGGAAAATTTTTCTCCTACATTGTATAGAAGCAGCACACTCTCCTAGGATATTTAAAGATATTTCTGTCTTGCATACATAGTCTGAAATCTTTAATTGCTGTCAGACCACTTGTGGTTAGCTTTATTGGTAAAGTAACATCATATTATGTTTAAACGTAACATAATAAAAATGTTAACAAGTTTCGTTCTTAAGCTATGAAAGTTGGAACAAAATCAACATTATTTATTTTTAGCACAAAATATAACAAAATTGCTTTGTCATTTTAATTTACATAATTCATCGTAACTGAATTTTTTGTACATGTGCTCTTCCTTGTTCAGGTGTTTAATTTACGCTTTGAACCGATCACGAAGATAGACGTTCTATATGTTCAATTAGGTGTTTGAAGTATTTGCCTTTTGAAAATAGTTCTTTGTATCTGATTATTTGTAAATAATTTTTTGAGACTGCAAGTACCAAGAGTTGAACTTGTGCCCTGCCAAATTTGAAGTCAGAGTCAGTGTTAATTATCCAACTGACCTAAATAATTTTGCGTTCTTACTTAGAGGTTTGTTAATTTATTCTGAAAGTTCATTAACAAATTCAGATATTGTATCATATTAGAACGAAATCATAAGCCAGCTATAGAATAATTGAAATAATTAATTATAGTTATTTTTAACTGTTAATCTATAATAATAAGTTCCTTCTATATTAGGTAAATATTTTAAGTTAAATAAATTTTTTTTCTTAATTATCATTAATGAATTATCAAAATAGAAAATAATTTAAACAAAAAGTTTTACGATTTAAAACGTATTTTTGCCATAGAGAGCCACTTAACAAATCGCAACAACATAGCCTAATGTTATCCTTCTACATTGTATAATATTCTTTAAAAATTTCGTCAAGCTCGCTTGAGTAGCTTCTTATTTACAAAATTTCATATCGATATAAATATAATGTTACGTTTATTCTAACGCTTCGTTCGATAACACTGGATCCTGATAAGTGAATAATGTTAAACTTGTATTAATTATAACCGTTATTTATATTCTGAAAAACACACAACTTTATTCCTTAAAATTACCAACATATTTAAAAACTTATTTACTATCTAACTGACATAATTCAAAATTATCTCAGTTAACTTAAATCGAATTGTATCTTCGCAACATTGCCCTCCACCTAAACTTGTTCGTCCCGAACAAGTGTCACTATATCTTCATGACAACGCGCCAACCGTTCCAAATGAACTACTTTCATCTTATTCTCATTATTTGTTATGTCCGAAACGAACAAGACATCTCTGACATCAGCATTAAATTCACTACCCGTAGCCAATACGTCATCTGTGGTATCCTCATGAAACAAGACATTTAGATCATTTGTCACGTTCTTATCATCTGTGAGGTTGGCATCAACGTTTAACGGTATATCTTTATAAGACAACTTATTCGCGACCAACAAGTCCTCTGCGGTCTCCGCATCATATTTGATTTCCTGATTAATCCTGAACGGATGCACCAAAGTTCGTGCAAGTACGATATTATCGACTCCGACATTTTCCATGGCTTCTACAATCCAGCATCTGTTCGTCCTTTTATTCGCGTCTAGTGTTCCCCATACAATCGCTTCTGAATTTGCCGGTATTCGTCGTCGTCGATTCAATCGAACCTGTCTCATCCTCTCGCAATGCTCACTGCCAGTATTCAATGGACATTCCATTACCGCGCTCCGTAGGATACGTTGTCCTAAGTCCAACGTAATTCCATGGGCAATCATAAAATCTACTTCAAATGGAATACCCTCAACATATATAACATATGGGGATTCTTGGTCGTCCAAGCAGATGTTAATTTCAATTGATTCAGCTATACCAAATCCGATTAACACAAAATCATAACTATATAAACCGAAATAGTCTTTCCTCCTTTTCTTTCTTCTTTTTTTTCTGTTTCTTTTTTCCCTATTCATTATTTGAATCAGTCTTCTTCTCCCTCTTATCTTCTTTCTTGTCTTCTCTCTTATCCTTCTTTCTTTTCTTCTATTTCCTCTATTTCTTTTTACCTCCTTTCTTGTCTTCTTTTTTGTCTTTCTTCCTGCCTTCATTTCTGTCTTTTCTTTTGCCTTCCTTCTTGTCTTTCTTCCTGCCACTCCAGTTTCCATTTTCCGTACTTTTGCTGTAAAGCAACACATTATACCGGCAGCCTCGTACGTTAACGCACTGCCAACTGTTTCAGCGTAAGTTAGCTTTGGAAACATTACCACCTGCCGTCTGGTTTCTGGATCACGTATGCCATCAATAAAAACATCAATTTTATTTTTTTTAATGAAGTCACTAGAACTGCCAATATACGCTAAATTGCATAAACGTTCGATATCCGCGGAATATTCCTGAAGACTCTCGCCAAGCCGTTGTACTCTTGCCTTCAGTTCTACTCTGCGTAGCGGTGACATAAAATCGCTGCCATACCGACGCTTTAATAAGCCAATTAACTCATAGTAATTCCTACGTGCCTTATCAGGAATCTGTTTTAGCACCTCTGCCGCGCTGCCCTTTAATGCCACAATCAGCGCTGCCGTTTTCTCATCTTCACCCCAACGATTTGCAACAGCAGTAGTCTCGAACTGTAACTGGAAAACTTCAAACATCGCGGTTCCACCAAACACCGGTGGTTTTAATTTTACTTCCCCAGTCCGGCGAACACTCGCTAACGAATGACGATTCGACGACAAATCATCCAATCGATTTTCTAACTGGTACACCTCATTAAAGACTTGAATATTCTGGTTTGTTTCATCAACCCTTTTCGACAACTTTTCTTGCGCCTCTGCTGTTATCCCGACAAGTTGCCACAACTCTTGTTTTAAATCTTTGAGTTCACATGAAGTCTGCTCTGCATTTTCCTTCATCTGCTGCATCATCTTCATCATAAGCTCCATCATTTCACTATTACCCACCTGTTTAGCTTCTCCCGCTACAATTATCTCTTCAGGGAATTCTTCCACTTCCGCATTTATACCGCTCGCCTCTAAAGCCTCACGCAGCCTTACTTGCAACTCCGTCTTAACACCACCTGTGCTAAGCCCCAGCTTCTCCAGTTGCCGCTTTAATTGCACTACGGTTAACTGTCCAAGCTTAACCATTTTATTTATCAGGATCCCACTTCTGACACCAATGTTACGTTTATTCTAACGCTTCGTTCGATAACACTGGATCCTGATAAGTGAATAATGTTAAACTTGTATTAATTATAACCGTTATTTATATTCTGAAAAACACACAACTTTATTCCTTAAAATTACCAACATATTTAAAAACTTATTTACTATCTAACTGACATAATTCAAAATTATCTCAGTTAACTTAAATCGAATTGTATCTTCGCAACAATAATATGAAGTATAGACGCAAATATGTATTTTTTTGGAATTTAGTTTATTTATGCATTTTAATTATTTTTTAGGTAATTGGTGGCTTCATGTCAAATGTTATTAAAAACCAAAGATGAGTGAAATCTCGGAAAAAATTCGATATGTCTTGCAGTTTTACTTTGATAACAGGTGGAACGCGTCGAAGGCGTGTGAAAAAATTTGTGCTGTATACGGTGACGATGCTCTTTCGCAATCAACTGCCAGAAAATGGTTCGCACGGTTTCGTTCGGGAAATTTAGATGTGAAGGATGCTCCTCGCTCTGGTCGACCTATCACAGATAAAGTCGATGAAATTATGGAAAAAGTTCAAATAGACCGACATATAAGCAGTCATGATATTGCTAGGGAATTAAAGATCAATCACAATACTGTTCTAAACCATTTGCACAAAGCTGGTTATAAAAAGAAAATCGATGTCTGGGTGCCCCATGAATTGAGTGAAAAAAGTTTAATAAACCGAATTTCTATATGCGAATCACTATTGAAGCGGAACGAAATTGAGCCATTTTTGAATCGAATGATAGTAAGCGATGAAAAGTGGATCACATATGATACACGTAAACGTTCTTGGTCAGAAACAGATGAAAAAGGAACATTACCAAAGCCAGAATTGACGAAAAAGAAGTTAATGTTATGTATTTGGTGGGATTGCAAAGGTATTATCCATTATGAATTACTACGGCCTGGTCAAACGATTGATTCGAATCTGTACTGCCAACAATTATTGCGATTGAAAGAAGAAATTAGGAAAAAGAGACCGGAATTGATCGATAATAATCACGTTGTGTTTCATTATGACAGCACTAAGCCACACACATCTTTAATGACCCGTCAGAAATTGAGAGATCTTGGCTGGGAAGTTTTAATGCATCCACCATATAGTCCTGACATTGCACCGTCAGACTTTTATTTGTTTCGATCTCTGCAAAACTCTCTCTCAGGAATAAAATTGTCTTCGGAAGAGGATTGCGAAAAACACCTGCATCAGTATTTTAAAGATAAGACACCGGATTTCTACAGTGAGGGAATAATGGGTCTACCCAATAAATGGCAGAAGGTAGTGAATAAAAATGGACAATATTTAGACTAATCAAAAATATCTTTAAAGTAAATTTTAAATAAAAAAAACAAATAAAACACTAATGGACTCAAAATTGATGTAAAATATGATGTTAAAGAAAGAATATATGTGAAATATATAAATTGCTAAATTAAAGAAAGCTAACCAAAATTCCTAATATAAAAAACAATAACGTTTAACACACTGTAAAAAACTAAAACGTATTATGTTTTCTATGGATGTATAATTTTTATTAAATGAGATTTTAAGAGAATTTTGACTGAACATTGTAAAGATTTAAACATTGTAAATATATATGTATATATATGTAAATCATATAGTTAACTCCTATATATAAAACACAAAATAATTCTTTTATTTTAGATTAAAGCGAAGGGAATTAGAAGTTTTTTTTTATACGTGAAGTATTTTTTTTTGTACCCTGAAGAGAGCTACTGTTTTTTTCTCCCGTTAGGAGAGGGACGTTTGAACTCTATATATAGAATAGATTCTGCGATAGATGACATTTACACTGTCAAGTCCAAAATAAATAAAAATAGTGTTAGTATTTTTTCTCATAAATTAGGTCTTAGCATCTTTCTTCGGCAACCAAATTATTGTGTCTTTCAGGCAGAAATAATAACACAAATGGGTCTTATGCAAGAACATCCTCGATGTAAATATCGTAATTTTCTCGAACAGTCAAGCTGCTATTAAGTCTCTAGTAAGCACTACTGCTTCATCCTTAACAGTTCGAGAATGCCGAGTGTGTCACTGTTCAGCTCAGAGAAGTACCTGAATATGGTGATATCTCGGGTAACTGGCTAGTCACTCTGCTCCCTGACACTCATGTCTCGGAAATTGGAATCCCAGTTGCAACGACCAAGCCAGCAATTAAAAAAAACATCTAAGTATGGCTAAACAAACTTTGGCAAATAGTCCCACCTGTACTACGACATCAATTCTGATACATCTCATTGCTTTAACACTAGCTTCAGCCGGAGTCGTGTGGGTTTGTGGATGAAGAGGAAACTATAGCAAATGTAAGAGTACTGTATGTACTGATCAATATTTTTTTTTATATTTATTTATAATTGCATCTGCCTTACAGGAAATGGTAACAAGCAGAGTTCGTATATGCGCACCCATGAGCGGCTCATTTTGGCTTATTCTGCTCACGGCTCATGAGACGGCAAAAACTCTTTTCAAACGATGGCTCACGCTTATGAGCGAGCCCAACTACAGAGCTCACGCTCACGAGCAAGAGCCGCTATTAAGTTATAAATGGGCTCACGCTCGTAAGCAAGAGTATGAGCTGCGGCTCATGGGATCTCATGCGCCCAATTTAAGATTTTATTATTTTTTTTTTTTGTGAAAACGTGTCATTAAAAAAGATTTAAAATATTAATAATTTTGAACTAACTATATTATGGAAATAATCAAAGTTCTTAAAATAAACAATAAATATATTTGTATTGTTTATTTGTGGAAAATAATATTTTATAAATTTGTTTTTCAAATCAAATTATTGTTTCATTATATTGTTTTAATATAAATAATAATAAGCTAAGATAATTTCAAATAATATATTTTCACATATAACGTTTATAAATATAAATAAAGCAAAAGTAAACTAATAAATCGCTTTTTATTAAACAGTGGAGCTCGTGAGCTCTCGGCTCGTGAGACCTCATGAGCAGCTCTTCAATATGAGCAACGTGAAAGCTCACGCTGGTGAGCAGCTCTTTAATATGAGCCAATTTTAGGCTCACGCTCATGAGCCAATTTTGGGCTCACATAAGAATTGGCTCTTGCTCATGAGCCTGAGCTGCTCATGAGTGAGCAAATACGAACCCTGGTAATAAGTAATTGGAAGAATTTTAGTATATAAGGATTATACATAAGATTAAATCAATATTTAACAAATACAATTTTTTCAATGAGTAAATTAAGAACATATGTGTACTGATCAATTTAAGATTATCTTTTTTACGAAACGGCTTAACTTTGTAGAGAAAAATTTTCTTGTTGCAGCTGTTCTGTTAAATATTGATGCTTGAACATTGCTATTGATATGACGCGCAATGGGATATATCAGAACAATAGAAGGAAATAGGTTCTAATCTGTTTTGTATCTACTTTGCTGTCAAGAAAATTTTCTAGTCGCAGTTTTTCAGATGAGTATCGAAGTTTGTCCATTTATATTTCGATAATAAGTGCAGTGGAGATTATTCGGCAATTCAACCTTATGTGAAACCGCTTCGTGTTGTAGGAATGATTTATTTGTTGCAGTTATCCAGTTGAGTTTCAATCCTTAACCATTGGTGTTTCATTTTGCAGCGCGGAGAGCTGTTATAATTAATAAATATTTCCTTAGTCTTATAATTGTAATTCATTTGTTATTTTTAACTTAATGCTTTCATTTCCAAAAAAAAAATTTATTTCTATACAACAGCAATCTGAACTAAAATACAATTTCGATCAATTTGTTTCAAATACTGTTTTTTATTTAATAATTCTGTTTGTTTAAATTTATTTAATTATATTGTGTTTATTTTAAACATAATAATGAACATATATATCAATCAATCATTTAAATTGTTTATGTAAAATTGTTGCAAACATTATTTATTATATTTCGTTTTTTATACTTTGTTGTTATGCAAAAAGAAAAAGCACAAATACAAATACAAACTAACTTTAACAGGAAGCTTGAAAATTTACATATATGTATATAATAAAAGCAAACAACAATAATGCAAAATATATAGCATATAGGTAGTAATATTTTTAGTAATGAAAAATCTGCATATTTATATATTTGTGTATAATATTAATGTGTAATGAACTGAAAGCGTACAAAAAGAAATTAGAAATACGGCAAACGATCTTAAAGTAATTCCACTGTTTTTATATCATTTTATAAAATGTTAATTAATAAATATCCAACGTTTTTTTTTTTATTTTGTTTTTGTTTAAATTTAAAAATAAAATTATATTTACTAATTAATTAAAAAAGAAACCACCATTATATTTAAAAGTACCAAGACAAACACTAGTGCGAACTCATTTAGAGCTGACGAAAAAGAAATAACAATTATTTAAGAGCAAAATCCCCCTTTTGCTGCTCCTTTAATCCAACAAACTAAACAATTTATAAATGTGCAATTCATATGGAAACTAGCACGTTACACTTTATACAGTGAAATTATTTTAAATATTTAATATATACACAATTTCAGTGCTACAAAATGTAATGATGCTGAGTGCAAGTCTACATAAGAAGTGCACATTTTTGTTTACAATACTTGGTTTTTTTTTTTTTGAATAACAGTTGAATTACATTTGCGGTATTTCAAACTTGGCAGATTGCACTTTACAAACTTTTTACAAAAATTAAATCAAACTATTATTTTAAATAAATTTACAATTCTTACAAATGCTTAACAATAGGCAACAATAATTGATAGATAGAGTAAATACATAAAAATCATAAACTTTTACATCGAAATATCTAATAATGAAGAATAAAAATAACACATAAAGAACATAAATTAAAGACAAAATTAATAATAATAAACATTCAAAAAATTTACAATTGAACAGAACAGAAAAAAAATTATCAACAAAAGCAGCTGGTAAAGTTATAAAATTTTGTACAGGAATGTATGTATATATCATATATCTTTACAATTTAAATATAAATTTGATATAAATCTTTAATTTTGTTTTAATTCATTAGTTAAACTTTAACAAACTGTTTTTACTCGGTACTTTTGTATTTTTTTTTTTTTATTTAAATAAAATTCTATTTTGTTAGTTTAAATTTAAAATTCAATATTGCAACTTTTTCCAAATGTCCTAGTACTGTAGATTAGTATTTAATATGTATATATATATTTATATAATTGCATGTAATTATATTTATAAATTGTAACTCATAGTACCACAATAAATTTATTGGCTGTTTTTGTGGTCATTTTTAAATAATATTTGAATTATTTTTAAATTTTCTATATGTGTATGTATATATATTATGCATTATTATACCAATTTTGAAAAATTTTATTTAGTTTATTGTTTTATTTAGGATGCTTTTTTGAAAATTAATTATTTAATCGGTGAATTTACGATTGGTGTTGCGTCCAAACAATGCATTACGGATTTCTGGCACAAGTTGTTGTGAAATGAGGTCCAGTCTGGACTCCAGTGTATTAGGTACCTGTCAAGCAAAATTTAAATTATTATTAAAATGTTACCATAGCTTTTTATATATTATATTGTTCAACTAATATAAATAGTTTTAAAAAATAAGTTAATTTTAATAAAAATTATTAATTTTTTTAAACGCTTTCACTTTGTTATTACATCCATATAGTCTACTAGAGACCGTTAAAGAGTTGAGGTATTCGCCTCAGTGGTATCACATTGGTCCTTACCCTTTGCAAATCCCAATACTAAACTACAAAATTCAATGTTAATGCGAAATTTATTTTAAAAGTAAAGTAAATTTGAATTTAAAAGAAAAAAATATGTCCTTTTTTTTCATTCATATATCGTATTAACAGCCTAATATAGCTATAATAGGTGAATATTAACAAAATGAATGTATTATTTAATAGAACGAGAGGCAACGCTGTTGTATTATTAACATATTCTTTGCTCTACGCACAGATCCCAAAAGTACAGTAGGAGACTAATTAACAAAGTAATGTCGATAACTTTAAGTATATCTTGGTTAGACAAGGATCTTCAATCGCAGGAATAGTTAAAAATAAATATGATAATAATGACTTATATACGATAATTTCCTTTTAAGGATCTATTCTTATTTCACAGATATGGTTTTACATATCTCTGATAGGAACTCGACATTGTTTACATAAGATTTGATTAAGGCCGTTTGCGAGTTCGAGAAAATTGAGGGAAATAATAAATTATGTCGATATAACAGTGATGTTGGTATTTACCAGAATTTCGAGCAAGGTAAATTAGATAAAAGTAGGTAATTTAGGTGTTACCATTGTGAAAATGTTATAAGATGTTTAATAAATATAAATAAATTTGAAAATTTTTAATCAAAAATAATAAATAAATATTTATATAAGTGCATTGCAAAAAATGCCTAGGAAATTTCAGTTTACTTTATCTCAATTTACTCGAACTCGCACACGGCCTAAACAAAAATCATTTGCAAGAAAAAAAGTTTAAATAGCTAACTGATAGACTAAGGAAGTATATGAAGCAAGCTAATGTAATACAGGCTAACTGATATACTAAGGAAGTGGAAGCAGTAAGCTAAAGTAATACATAAGATATTGATAAAAAAAAAAAGCAAAACAATCAAACATTAAAGTAATCATTCGAAATTACATCAGTAAATACGCAATATGTCTTTCATAATACAGGGTCTAAAGTTAGCTTCTGTTTTAATATTACTGCATGAAATATCAAAATAGGAGCTATGTTTTTAAATAGAGAATACATTGAATAGAAAGTTAGTCACTGTGAAGAGTTGGTGTAAGAGGAGGCAGTTGTCAAAGACACAATCGTCAAAAAATGTATTAAAATTATTTAATATTTTGTAATAGTTTGTTGATGTTCAATTTTCATATAAAAATAAAATAATGTCTTATGTGACGTAAAAATCGGGCAATGAAAAATTGTGTTCGGGAAATATAGATTATGCCCAAAAAAATTGTATTTATTAAAATAAAAAAAAATATAGATAATCTAACTTATAGTTTGAAATTTCCCGAATATTATATATATATCCCGTTTATATATATTTATATATATATATATATATAAATTCATTTTGATTCATGTTTGCGCTGTAACTTACCTTGACGCGACCATTTAAAGCAATTAATTCAACACCGCCACATGTATCTGCCGGCAAATAATTGTCAGTAGCCACTGTGATATTAACATCTTGTTTGATGTTTTCGGTATATTGTTGAGTTGCATGGGGTAGTACCTCTTTAATTAAATCTAAATCATCTTCACGGCAGCGTAAAAGAACTTGTGGCTCCATAACCTGATACAATGCTTGTACAATTAGTTTTTGTAAGACCTGTTTGTATTCGGCTGGATTTTTGGTGACCTCACCGAGACGACAACGAGCGTCTTCCAGAACGTTACGCACATGATCTTCTCTGACTTTGAGCACCTATGAAAAGTTTTATGTATCAGTACTGGGGCGACTAATATGATTCTATGTTATTGGCTTACTTTCAAACGTGCTTGATTAAGCATATTCGATGACTGAATTTTCTTCTGGAGTTCAACTTGTTTCTCCTTCTTTTCATAGTATTCCATAATCTTAAGACGTTGCTGTTGTACCAGACGTCCCTTTTCAATGTTAAATTCTTCTTCGGCTTTAGCATCGATTTCCTCGGCTTTTTCATTGGCCTCTTGCTCAATGAATGCCATCATATGCTTAATCTAGAAACACAAATTTGTTATTCATATTATAAAGAATGCAGTTGTAATAACTTATATGTTGGTATACCTGCGATCATAATGTTAATGTTACATAATATAGCTTACTGATATACAAAAAAAGCGATGGTGTTATTGTATTAAAGTTATCGTCGTATGATCAATCACTTAATAATATATTTAATAAGTTTTAAGCTTGACAAGTGGATGGAATAGATATTATTGAAAATATGTAGGAGTAGGGACAAAGTCCTGGTAGGGAAAGGAAAAATTTTTGTATTTTACATTAAGAACTTCTGATCTATTGCAAGGCAAGCAGCAACAGATGAAATCATTTGGAAAAGATAAAATATAGAAAATTTTCCAATTGGGAGTCCAATATAGCATAATATTCGATATGTCATTGCATAGCACATGATTTAAAATGCTATTAATTAAGAAAATATTCAAAATATTTGAAAATATTCCAACAAATATTGTATTTATCCAAATGAATGGTATTGTATGATAACAATAAAGAGCGAGATAACTGATGAGCATTAGCTCTCTACTTAGCTACTCTCACATACAGCACCACATACAACCTTCATTGGGTCACATGACTACGGTTTAAGGCAATTTTTCTTTTCGGTATAACAAATACGTAACCCGTTAAAAAGTATCAAAAAAAAATATATCAAAACACCTATTATTAAAAACATAAAAATTAACTAACATAATTACATATTGCGATTTAAGTTAGGTGTATGAGCCAACATTTTAGTGCCAAAACCTAATCAGTTTATATACAAATTCACATGACATATCCCATGACTCGCCATCTTGTTTTTGGGCAGTTTGCTGTCAAATTGAAAATTTTCAATCTTGCAAATTTGGTGCAATTGGAAATAACGTCTTATATATGCCATATATAACAATATTTATAATCATTATTCTTAAATTGAACTTACTTGTTTTTGTACATCTGCGTCGCTCAAAGCCATTTTTGCGAATTTTCCTTCTTACTACGCACAGACAAAATAAAAAACTTTATAGCTTGCCGAATGAATTAACGTTCCCGGGGTGTAAGCTGTAAATTTAAAACAATTTTTATTAGGACTTTTTGTAGAATTGCATTTATATTTAATAAGTCACATAGAAAAAAAATTAAAAGTATTAAGTAAAGCAAAGAAATTCACTTGCGAGGAGAATAATGAGATGTGTGCACTCCAAAAGTTTTTCACCCGTCTGATTTAGCTCTCGTGGTGTTTTTTCAATCATATGATTAGGGAAATTCTTATTCGAATTATTTTCTTTCGTCAAAATGTTCGAAATAGAATGGGAAATATAATTCCCTTACAAACAATATTGTACACTATTTTTATAAACAAAAACTAAAATAATTACAATTTTCTTCAATGACAACATATTAATTTTTTTGTCATTTTGGAGAAGTTTTTAAATCCAAAAATTTTATTTATCAAGTGTATATAAATATATTTAATAAATATGAGATATTAATTTTTGTTACAGTGGAAAAATTTTTAAATCCAAAAATATAATTTATTCAATTTATCAAGTATGTATATGTAAATATATATAATGAATTTAAATAGGCTTTAGTGAATAAAATATTTAAGATTAAAACATAAAGTAATAATATTCAATACCTTATATTAAGTATCGTCTACGTGTTGAAAAAAATTTGTGAATTTATATAATATCTATAAATAACTATATGTTGAAAAAAAAATGAATTATATTATTATATATATAATTATTATATAATAATTTTTTTTTTTTTTGATATCATGATATCTCAACCGGAACCAAAAAACGGTTATTACAGCTAAAGTGAAAAACTAAACCAAACTGAATAAATTTATTTATTTATTTCGGTTCAGTACATTCGTCATTCTTTTTCAATTGTTAAAACTTTAATTAATGAAAGAAGTTCAAAACCAGTTTTTATTTAAAAATAAATAATATATAAGGAAATAAGACTTTATAGCTTTGTTTTATATTAAAACACAGTTGGAAATAAATTGCATAACGTTATCTAGTCAGTTATGATGAATATGATTGATTATGTATTTAATAAACCGTTAAGTAAAAGCAATTTAAATTCAAAGTTTGAGAATGTAATTATAACTTAATCATAGAAGAAACGAATAATTTATAAATTGTCAAGAGTGATTCTTCATTGAATCTCTAGGCTGTCGTCATTTTTATAATTCTCGCTAATTTCTAAATAAATAGTTCGAACTTATAGTTGTCAACAGTGGCATGAGACCCAAGACGCTCAATAAATTTGTTTGTTACAAAAAATCCACCTAGTTGCAAAATATGTTGCTGTATAAGCTTAGTTGTGATCCCAAATTCAGACATAGCAGCATAAAAAGTGCTTTCAGTCATAGTGTCAAACGTGTCTTCAAAATAGATAGTGTGTTCGACAATATTTTTTCTTGGGTCTTTTCCAGGATTTGAATTAATCTGAATATCTGGTCTATGGTATGATGAATTTGTCGGGTATGAAGCCTAAAGTTGATTGTTGACTTTAATCTTTTTCATGATACATTTGACAGAACCTTATAAGTTAAATTTAAAAGACTGATCCCGCTTGAATAGGCGCAGATTGCAGATGAACTTTTTTGTGAATTGATCGAAGACACTTCATTCTCTATAAAAATTTAATACAAAATGAAAGATAATTTTTAAAATTATTTGCAAAAAACTTATTGCAATGATTTGATTATAAAATCAAAAACAATAAAAAGAATTTGACTATAAAATAAAATGCTTGATTTTTATCATTTTTTATATTTCAATAAATATGATTTATTACATAAAACAGTATTTCTACACGTTGACGTTTCATAGAACCTTAATGAACTCATGGAATTACATTATTATAAAGTTAACAATTAATATCATGTTAGTTGATTAAATCAGTTTTTAAATATTATTTTGGATGTCTTTTTTCCTAAATATTTCGTTGTTAAATTTTTTCTTATACTATTTAGAAACACTCAAGACTATACAAACAAAATTATGCGTATCACTTTCTTAAAAAAAGATATTTTAAGAAAGTACGTGTATGGTTTATAAGTTCATTTAGATTATAATTCTTAAAAAATATTATTTGAAATATCTGTACAGATTTGATATAACACAGTAATTAGGCTATCGTACTTAACTTATTTTCGGGTTTATCTCGATAAGCATATAAGCAAATTTGTTGTATAAAAGTCATATAGGCTCTATGCAAAGATGTGTAAGATAAGCGCAAACTTATTTTTAAGTTTCTAAAGCGCGTATTACACACCAAAAATTATCAAAAATGCTTGTCGTCGCTTTCTAATACATATCAAGCTAGTCCACTTTATTTTAAATACGCCACAGAGAAAAACAAAGCACCCACCTCTTTAAACGTGTATGTACACATGAAAATTTTTTCTCACATTTTTTTGTGAAATACGAAATTTCTTTATGTATTAGTAATATTCGAATTTTTAAAAAAAGTATTGATGGAAATCAAAAAATTTGGATTTTTCCTCAAACTTGCTCATGTTTTTTCTTATAGAATCGGATTTTTGTCGGCCTACAAAATTTCATTTGTTTTAAGAAATGAAAGCGAAAACATCGTTGTAATGCACGGATGATTTTATTTTAATTTATTTTAATGTACATATATTTGTTGTTTTTTGCTGGGGCTAGTCAAAATAATGTCCACTAGTTTGATGTATAATAGCAAGCGACGAAAAAGATTTTTGATAATAATTTTTGGTGTGTAATACGTGCTTAAGGGGTGTAATACGTGATTGCAGTCACATCACAATTGTTGTTGTTTTCAATGCAAAATGAAAATTAAGATTATCAGCTCATTTCATTTTGCATTGTAAGCAACAACAATTGGGTGAGTATATTGTGATGTTTGGTTTAAATTATGATAAACACATCGAAGCAATTAAGGTGCGAACCAACACAAATTTGAAAAATGTTCAACTAAAAGCCATTTTTATTTTATATATATATTTCTTCAGTTCATTAGAATGCTAAGAAATCATATCGAAACTTTAATTTTGAATAAAAAAAAATTGATTTTTGTTTGTTTTCTTATTTATCTAAACTGTAAGTTCGCTAAACTGTCCAAAGGAAAATAAGTGACTAACGTAAGATATACTAAAGTCTAATATTGAATTCACTCTATAGTTTTATTTTTAATTTTAGCTGTCAAAAATATTTGGTTTGCATTGAAAAAACAAAAACAATTGGCAGCTTAAAATAGAAACAAAACTCGCTTGAATGCAGTATAAACATATTACACGACTATTATTCATTTATTATACATGCTTAACATGTATACTTTTTTTAGTTACTTTATAGTGCAACTCTGTTATCATTCGAAAATTCGACCGTCAATTTTTCGAACATCGGACATTTTCGTTTTTGTGTTTGTATTCGTGCAAGTGCTTCAGAAAGATTTTGCGGAAGATCTTATATTGTGTTTAATTTTGGGGCAATTTCAACAGAAAAAATTTGACTAAAAGCACATTAAACGCTTTGTAATTAGTTAATAATTTATTGTGTGTAAAAGCCAAAAAATTTTCTATGAAAATTTTGGTTTCACGCGTCAAATAAATGCGAAAGATTCGATTGAATTTTTCACTGTGTTCGGGTGAAATTTCATTGAACTAAGAAAAAAAAATAAAACAAGGCATAAAAGTCACAAGAAGTGTGCAAAGAGGAACGCAGGCAATACGATTTTTTTATTTACAATAAATAAAAAGTAACAAATAAACTGTATGCGAAAAAACGCGCAACATTAATTAAAAAGTGAACAATTAATTCAGAACTGTAAACCATAAGAAATACTCATAAAAATAAATACACAAGCCAGAGTGAATACGAGGGTCGCCGAATAGTATACCGACCACAGTGCACGATTTGCGCAAAGGCTCAGAAAAAAGGAAAAAAATCCTTTTGGTATATACAACTCGCACCAACAGCGCACTGCCTACAGTTTTGTTGCAATAATAACTATTAACTTATTGACTTGTGTTTTGACCAATTTTGTGACAAGTTTGATAAACTGAAACGGGTTGTTTAGAAGTTGTGGTTTATTTTTGTTCTGCTGCACGCACCACATTGACGGTGGTTCAATTGAAGAATAAGGAAAGTATAAGTGAGGCGCTCTGCGTCACAATTTGCAAGAGCATTTAAGTGCGAACGATTCAAATACCACGACGGTACAAAGTGTCCTTCGTCGCTTTGGAATGTTAAATGCGGTGAATGGTTGTAAAATTCGATTGAGCCTAGCAAAAGTGAAAAAAAATTTATTAGGTAAGTGGAAATTCTTTTCTGCTGCTTACTAAATAGAAATTAAAGGCTTTAATTTTTTAATAGTTGCAATTTTCAAGGGAATTCTGAATGAAGTGGTATATACTTTGGTTCACAGCTAAAAAGATACGAATAAAAGAAAATCCACAAGTCTTTTTTATTATAAAACTAATAACCAAAATTATTTCCAAAACAACGAAATTCTTTTTACAGAGTTTCAAACTAATTGATTTTTAATATAATTAGAATTCTTGGAATTCTCAATAACATTAATCTTACAGTTCCTTACATTACTTATATGGTAAACTTTCAATCAGAGTTATACGCATCACTTTCTTTAAAGATTTTTTAAAAAAATATTTATATATTTTATATTTTTTATTTCTTTTGAAATACTGTACTGATTTGATATAAAACAGTACCCGACCCGACGCTGAAAATGCTTTGCGTATTATTAAAATAATTGATTTTTAATATATTTAGAATTCTGGGAATTCTTTACAACATTAATCTTACAGTTCCTCAAAACGCTCATTTCATATCTTAGATGCCTATGAAATATACTTGCATAGTTCACTTTTCTCTGCTTAAGAATAGATATAAATAAGAAATATGATAACAATTTCCTTCAAATACCAAAGTAACCATTCCATCCACACTGCATTTAAATAAGAAAAAATATAACGATTTCCTTCAACTACCAAAGTACCCATTCCATCCACACTGCATATTTGTATTGTAATACATTTTTACCTGCTTCACACATTTCCTGATTAAATTACAACTACAACTACATAAGGAAATTCTTTCTTTTACCTGTTCAAAAATTTGTAAACCTATTTGGAAAAAAAACCTATAATTTTGGAAAAAAAAGGTGTCT
>NC_051847.1:119993658-120060210 GCF_002237135.1 Teleopsis dalmanni
TTAACTACTCCTTAAGTAATAGACTTTTTTCAAAAAGTTTTTTTTGTTATGTTGACACACCCTTTCTTGTCATATGGTACAAATTTCATCGTCATCTGTCAATTAGTTTGTTTACAGCAGCTGTTAATGTGAGACTACCTCAAGTGCATTTAGCGATTTTTACTATGGAAAATTCTTGTTATACGCGATTTTTTGACCAAACACGGCACCACTATCATCGCTCAGGCTCCATATTCGCCAGATCTAGATCCGTGCGACTCTTTTCTTTTCCCGAAACTCAAATTGCCCCTTCGTGATAAGAGTTTTGAGTCGGTTGAATCGGTAAAAGAGAATTCGCTGAAGGAACTAAAAGCCATACCTGCACAGGCCTACGAAAAATGTATGAAAGATTGGGTTAAGCGTTGGCATATGTTTATCGCTTCAGAAGGAGCATATTCTGAAGGAGATAAAATAAATTTGGAATTAAATTTAAATTTGTGTGTTTTATTTACAAAATCCGGTACTTTTCGAAATGGAGGTAAATTTTTAGATCTATAGATACCTAAATGTAATATCTTTTGTTGCTTCAGATAAAAATTCAATAAAACGTTTTTAACATAGTAAGGAAAAGATATCGACTTGAATAAGGTTAAAGCATTAAACTTAAATCTACTACGAGTTTTTTTTGCTTTTATAACGAGTAAAGTTTTTTTTGAATTTATACTAAACATGAATATTTTACTCTTCAATTTTTTTAATTCACAATTTTATATAGTAGAACCTCTTTCACTAAAATGCAGTTTTCTATATGAACACTGTGCAATATTTCGTTGCATATACGTACTACACTCTTAATGTATTCATGAGTAAAATGAGATACTCCATACTTTCATATCATCATTTACTCGTACTTAAAGCAATAATTTCTCGTGCAATGATGGTTATTAAATTAAAAAATTAATGTGCACAAAATGAAAACATCAATTATTAACTATGTGAAATACAATATATAACAATACCAGAAATAATATTTATATGTGTGTCTATAATTATAATTATAATTAATTTGAATAAATTCACTCCAATAGTGTATAAAGGCATAAACACATAAATAATGCATTGACATTTAAACGAATTTACTTGATGTTTATAAAGCATAAAATAAACCTTACGTGCCACAATGTGAAGCAATTTAAAATTTCGTACTCGTATTAATAGCACTGACGCAATTGAAATAGATATCCTTGTATCTGTGTATCTGTGTATCTGTATCTGTAGCTGTATCTACACGTGCATGTGCGTAGCTGTGCCAATACGTATATATACAAGACTACATGACAGAAATTTCCCTTGGGATATACTACCATGAAGTCGAGTATTGATATTCAATAAATTTATGTTCATTCCATTTGTATAATGTTTGCAAATTATTTATGCTCAGTTGACTTTGTCAATTGCATTACCATGCAACAGGATTGATAAGCTTAATGATGATAATAATGCCGCTATTGAATTACGATTATTGTAAATGTGTATCTGATATTCATGCATTTACGTATGTTTACATGTTTAACAAATGTAACTACATTTGTTAAATAAGGTTAGTGTGAGGTTGAGGATATTAATATTTTTGCTCGTTTTAAATTTGTGCACTTGAGTACTTTTACTCTCTATTAACTACGAGGTATCTTCAAAACCCCTCTCTACGCCATGACTGGTTTACTGTTTATGACTTCATCAGACTAAGTAATAATTGACCTCAGATCTGCAAACCTCTCCGAGGAGCCTATAACCATTCTGAGATTCGATAACGCGGTGTTGGTAAGTCTGTCAGTTTTCATAAACAATTTCAAGGCTCTATCCTTTATGTACTTTTTAATCAGATCAATCTTGAGGTCCCTGAGGATGTCATTCGTCTTAGTGTACAATGGTACTTTGAAAAGTCTTTTTTTCTAAAATATTACTTTTAATAATAATCTTCTTTGGGATCAATAATATTTAATATTTAAAAAAAATTTCAAACTAAAATATTTTGCATAAATGAGCAAGTTACCAGCACATTTGATATTTTGATGAAGTATTTACCTTGCATCTACCTCGGAATAGTTTTACTTTGACATTGTGCATTATCGCTACCATACAGTAGGACTGCAGTAGATCGCTTTCAAAATGTTTGTTACCCTTGAGTATTCAATTATTTCTTCGAATGCTCGCATCATAATATTCCTTATTCGTAATCATATCATTAAGACCATACCTTATTTCCTCTCTACCGCTCCCTGTCTACTGACGTTCACCTGAACAACACAATTGAGCCATAAGAAAACAACATTTAGTGCGCCTCATCTCTCGCAGGTTTCTTTGACGGTATCACAATGAGCAATAGATGTTGCCAAGTAGAAGTTGTAATTGCTATGTCAGCACACTTCCATTCAACCTTCCCAAACCTATTACTTATCTTCATATTAAAATTTTAGTCCATGGACTTATGAAATTTCATGGGTTGAATACATTGCAGGATGGCTTGTATTGATACCTTATAGAATCCCCCAGTTATTTTTAGAGTCACATTTTTAATATACTCTTTGCAGAGCTTTGCAACCATCAACAGAATATAAAAGAAGACAGAACAAATCAAGTTCTCTATAAAAATTTTACAAAGATGTAGTATAAGTTAGAAAAATCATTACATTTATTATATATGTTTTTTATAGTTTTAGATATAGTTTCAATTGCAATAGTTGCACTAATTGTTATAATTTTTTTTTATTCTGGCAGCATTTATTGCAATCATAATAATAAAAAATCAAATTCTCTCATTGAGATTCCCCGTAGAGATATCAGTCAGATATAGGTAACCACGCTAGCAGACTAAAACTCCCTTTTAACCATATCTGCCGCAGTTGTGGATAGGACGATGACAGTGCCTTCCATCTGCTTTGTTTCCGTCCAGCTCATGCGTGGCGCCGCCTTATAACTTTAGGGGCTTTGGTTTTTAAGGATCTTGGTGAACTGCAAGACCTCCCTCTGAATACCATTTTAGCCTTTGGCAAAGATTCTAAATGGTTCTAACCCTTGAATTTTTTATAATTAAACGGTAACACAAAGGGCTCATAGGCCTAAGTGGATCCTGTGAGATCGCCGGTATAACCTAACCTAACCTATTGCAATCATAATTATTGCAATTGAAGACATGGAATTGAAAACATAGCGAAAGCAGTAGTTTTCTAGTCAAAAGAGAAAGTTAGTTGTCACCATATATACGAACTTCACTTCTTATTACATTGTCTTGAAACAAATGCAACATATATCTCCTCAAGAAGATTTGCTGAACTTCAAACTATTATTCTGTATATAATTTATCATCATATAATGGAACATTAATTACAGTGTTTCACCCTAATGATCACACACACATCGCATTTCAACAAATAAAAAGAAAGGAAAACATGTTTATAGCAAAAGTAATAGCCTATGGTATAGCCATATATGTCTATATAGTTTAAAATTTGGATCTGACCATAATTAAATCTTTAATTAAAGTTTCCAATCAATTCTAATTATTTATTCCCTCCAAAATATGTGAAATATACTTCTTAAAGTCCTATTAAATGTAAACTTAATACGTTTCTATTAATTTACCGTTCTAATTTATTAAGCAGTAAATGTACCAATTGCACTAATTCAATATAATAAATTAATATGCCATTTTAGCAGCCCTCTCAAAAAAAAATGTATATAAATTATGTATAGTTGTATCCAACAATGTCATTAACATCAAAGTCACTAACATTACATTGTTGTAAACACGTATATAAGCCTGGACATACAGTTTACAAATAACTGCTAATATGTATATGACAATTGACTCCTTTAAATTAACTTTAATAATATACGATTTTCTTGATTGCATAGCCAACGTATTATCCAGTGGCTATGCGACTCGGCCATATTTTGTCATTGAACAATGGATTTACTCGGCACAATGAGCAGAGTAATAATGCTGTCAGGCTCCAAGTGCATTCACATCCCATTGGTAATTTCTTCACAGTTGAGTAATATTCATTAAATATTCCAGTTACACTTATTTGCATTCAGCACCAGTTCATTTGCACAATTTATGCATATTTTACAATATTTTCAATGAATTTATTTCATTAATTCTTTTCCTTACTGCTGAATTTTATTATTGTAAATAGTTTATACATAATATACATATACATTTTTTACTACTATAAATAAAATCATATAAGCGTAACATCATAAATGATTTAACATACACATTATATGCTGCGACATGTATTAAGAAACTATTACATATGATTCACCAATAACTATCGAACTTTGTTATTTTTTCTTAACGAAAGATAATTAATCATTGCTTAAAATAAAAATTTTTACCGAAAATTTAATACATATTGTTATAAAAACCAAATAAAGAAATCAGCTTATGCATAGCCTTCATAGCCGACCAGTTCCTAATATACATTTTTTGAGCATTATTCGTCATTAAAATCTGAACCAATCGCTGCCAAAATGCATAGCATAATAATAGATCCCAAAAAACTAAGACATAATTTTCAAATTAATTTGTTTTCCATAAAATGTCCTGCATCTAAACTAATAGTTTCAGTAGGACTCATATTAAAACTGGACTAACCGATTAATACAAAAACGGTAACTGATTTACCGACAATTCAGACAGACAGGCGAGAAACCACTACATCGATTAATCTAGTCACTTCAATAATGATGGTACAGATCTTGTTTGGTGCTTGATATCTACTGAATCGCTACATCGATTCATTTAGTCACTTCAATAAGGGATGTATAAGTCTTGTTTGGAGTTCGACAAACTCAGATGAGGCAACTCAGAAAATAAGGCAAAAGAAGTAAAATAAATTATTATCGGAAGAGGAAAAATAAAGTGAGATAAATAAAGTTAAATCTTACTTTTAAATGGGTATATAAAGAAATCACTTTTAGTTCTTGCTTTAACCATACGAATACAGACAAGCCAGTATAGCTAAATAAACTCCTACAAAGAATATCAAGAATATATACATATAAGTGCACAATCCTATATCTCTTGTATGAAATTTCTATTACACCCTGTGCTTATTATGTGAACAAATGGTTATCCAAAAGTTTTACATCCTACATACAAATTAAGGTTACGTTTATGAAGTTTTTGAGTTGTTGTTTAGTTTGATATAATCTGTTCCTAATCTAAACTCTCAAATTTAGGAGCAGTAGATAGTAACTGCCGATGTGATAAGTAAGAAATATCCCTCTTTTAGAAACAGAATTTCAATGAACTCGGATGAAATTCACAACATCATATTATTTATGAATTACAAAAATTTAGCCTAATTACTTGTTTCTCTATATCTGAACAAGGTCTTAACATTGAAACAGAAATAATTACGATGCACAAGCAGCAAAACAGAACCTAGACAACTAGATCCTCGATGTAAATATCGTAATCTTCTCAAACAGCCATCAAATCTCTAGAAGTCCCAGAGCCACATTCTTAACAATTCGAGAATGCCGAGCTTCTCTTAACGAGCAAACTATCCTTTTTAGTGTCCTGTTCACATAGTTAACTGGACAAAGGAACATCTCGGATGTTCCTGCAGGGCAGACTAGCTTTACGAGACAGGCACATGACTCAGTGATATTCATTTCTCAAATATTTATATCCCAAGCTGGTAATCAAACAGAAATATTTGCTATGGGACTAGGTTTAGCTTATTATGACTTTTATCGAGCCTATGAGAAAACTGAGGAAACTGTGTGACACCATATATCTTATATGTCAGTGTCCATCATTGGCTGGGGTAAGATTTAAAAATTTTTGTTTTCTTATTTTTTCTTACTGAGCTGATACTACAAAATTGAAGATTTGGCCAAATGAATGGAGAAGTTGTGCTATTCGTCATTGTTTATCCGTTGTATCACAACAGATCATTATTTGAGCTCAAGTGGGTTTTGAGCACAAGGCCGCCACTCCATCCTTACCTAACCATACCATATTTTGCTCAAGCTCAAGCTTGGCCAATTAAAAATTATTAAAAATTGAGATTAAAGACAATGATATTTTTAGAACTCCACATTGTTCTACAACTTTTTTTAAATTCTAAAAATATATTCGCTTTAAAGAATCTAATTCATAATTCACCTGCAAAACTTTTTTAACCTCATATGTATTAAGGGTGTAAAATAATGTATTAATTATTTCATACACTTTTATACATAAAAGTGACACATAAACTTAAGCTTTTAGCATAAAATATTTTTATAAAATTCTTGACTTAAATTTTAATTCAAAAAATTACAAAAAAAAATTGAAATTCTTTTTCTTCTTCTCTCAACAAAAGTAGATTAAAGATTTTTAATATTAATTTTAAGCTAACAAAATCTTTCATACTTCAAAAATCTTAAGTTGAAAAATACTTTTCAAAGCGCCTGCAAGTATGCAATTTGTATTTAATTTGTAAAACGATAAAAACAAATTTTTAAACGATTTTATTCGAGTAGAAGAAAAAATATTAAGAAAATATTTGAGTTAGCGAAAACTTTCACACTGCAAAGCGATGATGCATATGTGCGAGTGTGTGTGAGTAGATTCGTGCTCCGCTTATTCGTAACCATTTAATTTAAACTTTATCACATACACATTTATCCACATGCATAGGTGCGGAGTTATATATATAGTAGGCATACACATACATCAACAAATCTGAGCATTAATTTTTGTTTTCTTTTTTCGCATACTTTGAGGTTTATAAAAAAAATAAATTTCTACTTTGATTACTCTTTTTATACAGAATATAATCTAAAACAACAACTCAGGAAGGAAAACAACAACAACAACATCAATGTCACTGTAACAAAATATTTGCCTACATATGCACTCAAAATTTTCTACTCACTTATTTGCTTGTTTGTTTGTTTACAACTTATGTGTTTGCTTATACGTAAGTGTATGTATGTGAGTGTGTGTGAATTTATTCGAACTTGTCTTAGACAAAGTTTACAAAAAATTTTTCCCATGTGTCACATTTTGAACGTTAATTTTTAAACTTTTGATTAGAGCGAAGTGTGCAGGGTATTTGTTGGTGTAAGAAGCAAGTTTGTATGGATTTGTTAAAGGTTTTTTTTTGCTGAAAAACATATTTTGGTAAAAAAACTTTTTAAGAATAAATTTTAGAACCAATCATTTTTTATTTATTAAATAATTAAGAAACTTAACAACCATCTCTTTATAGGAGATATAAGTGAGATATAAGAAGCAATTTGTAAACCTTTTTAATAACAACACTAACAACTTATAATCAATGTTGCGTGTTCAAATCACGTCGGGGTCACCAATGTTGTAATTCCAGTTCTTTGTATCAACACCTTTATTGCTGTTAATATTACTTCTCAATTACAAACTATGTAAATTATATAAAATTTGTTTTCTTAGTATAAAATTATTTCTGCCAAATTGATTTCTTAAATGTATACTGCGTTATCACCACAATATATATTTTCTTTTCTTTAATTTAATCGATTGTAACTGTGAACTATAATGAAACACTAGGGCCACTATTTATATTTTGAGCCTTGGCAATATTATTTGTTGTCAGTGTCATCCGACGTTCCTCTTCAAAATTCCCTTCATAACTTACCTTAGACTTTTTCTCAAAAGAGCGTTATTTGTGTTATTTACAGTGATTTGTAAATGGAGCGTTCACGCAATGGTATTAACGTGAAAAAATTTTCTTGCAATGCTTTATCACGACTTTCGATGTAGATTACTCGTAACAAGACAAGAGTGCATCGATCGACTTACTTTCACATTTGGCGATGAAGCTTTGTCATTTGCACTGTGAAACGCTAGTACAATGATTTAATCATAGCCGTAGTTCGCTCAGTGGCGAAATTTATGAAGGTCGTCCAAAATCAGTTGTTGTGGCAGAAAACAGTAATGCAAGATCGTCATGCGACATATTGTGAGATTGAGGAAACCCTAGGCATTAGTTCCATCAGCATATATGTAATATTACACGGTCCTATAACCGCGTTGTTGCACGTTGTTCTCGATTGGGGCACACAAATGCTCAAGAAGTACGGAACAATGGCGTTAATTCAAAAGTCGTGCATAATATTGTAGCAGGTGCCGAATCATGGATATATGCGTATGAGCCGGAACGTCAACTGTTTGGGCGTTTCAACATGAACCTATTCTAACAGAAGTTGTTCACGCTCGAAGCACTTCGAAACAAATAACCGGAAAAGCTGGTCATGTGGCAACTATACAGATACCATTACATAAACATTGAACATAAAACAATCAAATCCGAATGGTATACAAACATTTGTTTACCAGAAGTCCGCAATGAAATCATTCTCCATCTCCATCAAGACAATGCGAGTGCTCATACATCTCGTCTAACAACTGACTATTTGTACATTCAAAACATCAAATTGATGGGTCATCCACCGTACAGTCCTAATTTAGCTCCTAATGTCTTCTTCTTGCTCCCAAACGCTTAAATCGGTTTTTTAACACTCAAACAAGAAACACTTTTTAGATTTTTGTTAAAATTTTTTTATATATTTAAAAAATATTTTTTAAATATATAATACAGTAACTCAAAAGAGTTATTTATTAATAATTACAATAATTAATTAAATCAAATTTTATAATAAATACTAATATTTAATATAATATTTTTTATTTAATTTAAGTAATGAAGTTTTTTCAAGTTTTAATTATTTTTATACTTTTTTCTCAAATGGGTGAGTAAAAATAAGTGAACTTGGATTTGTCACAAAATTTTTTCTAACTTAGTCTGGAAATCCTCTCATGACGCTTTGGAATTATTTTTCATTAAAATTTTCGTTACTGTGAATTTTATTCACACTTTTTGTTTACTTTTAAATTTTATATTTATTTATATGCTTACATATTTTTTTCCCTTATATATTCTAAAGCAATTTACTTTTAAGAAGACCCCCATATTGTTTTTATTAGGCTTATACGGCTTATATTCGCGTGTGCACACACAGAAACTGCTTATGCATCTCATGTGTGTGTGAGTTAATAAAAAAGTTTCAGAACTTGTTGCGACATTAAATAAAAACTTTTTAAATTTCTTATTGCTTATAATTTATATTAGAAAAGAATTTTAATTAAGCTTAACCAGCTGTTTTACTTGTTTCAAGTATTAAAAGTTGAAATTGCGTTTTTGATCATTTTATTTACACAAACACATATGTCAACAAAAACTCACACACACGTCAAACAGTGCTACCAACATAATCAACGCCGTAATAATTTTCATTTTTGTGGCACATAAATTACGCATAAAACTCACCACACACGAGCACCCGTCACACACACACACATACACACACAAACGCACACGCATTTTCTCATTTAATGGATATTTTCTACACATTTGCACTGTCTGCATTGACATTAATTTTGCCGTCATATTTTCAGAAAATAAAATCAATCAACGAAACACAACTCAACAAAAATAAAAGCAAACGTAAAGCAAAACATAAAACAAAAGAAAAACGGAAAAAAAGGAAAATAAAGGATATGCATAAATGTGGAAAAAATAACAAAACCAATTTTGGTTATAGTGCTGGACTTACGAGCGATTCATTGCAAGCGCCATATTGTACGCCATGTTAGTTTTCGGCATTCAACAGTGGCGGCTTCCGTGCCCGGGTTTTCTCTTTTTTTGTATTTTTCTGTTGAATTTGATGCGATCAATGATTCTATTTTGAACGTTTTTTTTTTTTGATAAATTTATTATTGCTTTGTTTTTTGTTTTTTTTGACAATTTGCTTAAATACTTTCTGGTATATAAACACTAAGAGAAAAAAATTATACACTGCACTTTAATAAAATATGGAAGAAAATATTATTTTGCTGATGAAGATGCGAGATAACCATAGAGTACGGAAAAACTGTAGGTTAATTTAAAATTAACTAAATTTTAATCATTTCGTAAATCAAAATTTGTAAGCTTAAATAACAATTAGCGAATATTTTAAGTATATCATTGAATATATTTTCTATGAAAATGGTACATAATGCTGCACTTTTATGTAGTGGCTTTTAAGTTTTTTTAATAGTACATCCCACATAAAATTTTCAAAAACTACTATGTAACGTATATACAAGAGTACATAATCAGATCAGCTAATTTTTCTATTTATTCATGACATCCTATTCGTTTATAATGACATCTTATCCGCTTATATCATCTTATAAACCAAAACTTTTAGAAGTTAATAATTAAGTGAATAATTAACAACAATTAATTAAGATTCGGAAATAAGAGTATACAATGCGAATCCTCAATAATAACAGTATTTTTCATCTTCTTTACAAATAACCCTTTCGATGAGACATTACAATCACCATTGCAAAGCTTTGTTTCAAATTTAATAAAGTCTGATTATGTTAATTTTGAAATACCCTTTTCAGAAAAAAAATTTCCCGCATGTGAATCACGCCACACGCGTTGAAAAACATAGATTTAACCGAATAAAATGCGCTAGTATAAACAGTGTAAGTCTTAAATTTTAACAGATTTCTGAACCGAACGGGTCTTATGACAAGGCCCACACTTTTTAGTGTTATAAAGTTCAACCAGCTGTAGTTCAAAGTATCGAACAACTGAACTGAACTATTTTAAAAAATTTTACGATTACGATATTTACATCGAAAATTTTATGGTTTCTAAACATATTTAGTTCAATAAATAATACCATTTATGATGGATAGAGTTTAAGAAATATTCACTAGATCCCCACTTTTTCTTCTTATTTGGCACTACAATGCAGTGTGAACCTTGGCCTCCTTAGAAGGTTGCGTAGCGGTTGAGGTTGCTAACCTTGCAATCAACCCTCAATCTGGAGTAGCAGATCCCCTTATTTGTAAACCTGAGGATAAGGTTGGTGTTTAGTAGCTAAAGAATTCCCCCTCTGCTAGGTGTTTTCAGGTTATACGACCTATGCTCTGTCGCCAGAGCCTCGTATGTGAGAACAGCATGCACCACGTGTAGGTGAGGTTGGCTGTTGAGGAAACTAGGCTGTGTATTCGCATCACTCTCAGTTGGGGCACACACTTCTGCCCCTTGCATTCCTCATTGGATCACCTAACACTGGCATATTTTTTGAGTAATATATAATTCGCAACAATTAACCGTTAAAAATGTTTTCTACTCCTGATCCAATTTTTATGTTACGTAGTGTTATAGCTCTATGCATTGAATATGTATCAACGTTATTACTCTAAAAAAAAATTTTTTTTTTTGATTTGTATACATCAAACATTTGCTATTTGCACATTGTTTTATTATTGCCGAATTGTATTTCATTCCATACAATAATTTTTTGACTATTTTCGCTTTAGCCCCCAATGTTATTTTTCAATTCCATTGTCGGTTTATAAATTTGGCTATCATCGCTGCTGGTTTCGGTATGTTAACATTTATGCCATTACCAGCTTTATTTGCTTTTATTTTGGCAATTTTTTATTATTTGCAAATCCTTATTAATTTGTTAACGTTGTGTTCTGGTGCAATTGATTGGAATGCCATAAAAATGATTAATAGAAATTATTTTTTCGTCAGAGCGCGGAAGAATTTGTTATTGCATGGTATGTATTTGATTGACGAAAATGAATTTGAGAAATATGTGTGCAAATATGTTCAATTTGCACATTGCTTACTTCATCTGACAAGCTTAATAGTAATTGGGTAATACAATTTAAAAATATTTTTGTAATAGTTTTCACAAGCTAGTAACACTCATTGAAATGGAATCCAATCATCTACTAATTCACCCATTAAAATATTTATTATTGGTGCACGACTTTTTTACCTCACACTGTTCTTTTAAATGAGTACCGGATCCAAGGAGACTGTGTAGCGATATCTATGCCTCAATATGGCAGGTAAGTTGTCACCTTACTTTTATTAAACCTGAAAACCCTGAAAATTGCGTGACATCCTATCTTAGAACCCATCTGCCCATAACTTACTAAAATGTCTAGTTTTTAAGGTTTTAAATCCGTTAAATTACCAGTACATGAAAATATCCTGCCCTCTCGTTGAGTGCAATCCTGTCGCAGCTGTAGAGAGGACGATGAAAGTGTGTCACATCTGCTTTGTTACTTATTAATGCAAGCACGACACCAATTACCCATACTAGAGGTTTTTTTTATTAAGGATCTTAGCCAGCTCCAGAATATTTTAGGGTTTGTTTATGGTGGTTTTAAAATCTTTAAGTTGTTATACAATAACATAGATCACCCGATATAATCCAACGTGACCTAGATTTTATATAATATTTTGGGATAAAATTCATTCGCAATGCCGTATGAAATGTAAAAGAATGTTGCTTGCTGAGTAGCTTCGAGTAGCTTCTCCGAAATATTGAGAAATTCAAATAAATTCGTTGAAGTATAGTGTGAGACTCATCGAAAAGGCAACTGTGATTCTAAAAGCACAACCTATCAAATTTTGACTACTGTATTCGACTTATAGAAGATGTGTAAGTGCTTCATGCCACACTTATAACGGATAACCAAAAAAACTACTCTTTGTGGCATCCTCACCGTTAACCGCTCAAATTTTTCGATATGTTTTTCAGCATCTTCTTAACATTGTAGTGATAAAGCATCCCGTAGTCTATGTTTCAAATCAACATAACTTTTTATTTGAGTGATAAATTACATAAATGCTTTCAAAACATTTAATCTGAATTGTCACTATGTTCGTTTATTATGTCCGATTATATCGGATTACTGTTGCCAAATATATGGGTACCAACTCCATTTAGTGACAAGAATCCATGGATACTTACCAATACTACAAAACATTGAAAATGAAACTTATATCGGGTGTAATATTTTTCTTTTTCTAAACTAAGGAATTATCATCTGCATTTATGTCACTTATGTTGTAATCTAGTATGTTTTGCATTAGTTTAAGCAATCTTAAATAATGAAATATAAACAAAATTGAGTTAAATATAAACTGTCAATCGTGCCGGTTGTATTTAAAAATGTAAAATTCACATGGGGTACAGCACAACAACAAGCATTTATAGCTCTTAAAACGCATATTCTCAATGCAGCGCAATTAGCACATTATCAGGAAGATTTATCGTTGGTTCTAGCTACAGATGCCTCCTCCTATGGCATAGGAGTCGTGCTCTCGCATACGTACGTTGACGGTACATAAAGGCCTATTGCTTTTGCATCTAAAACTCTAGACATTCATCAACGACGATATAGTCAAATAGAGAAGGAAGGGTTAGCTATCGTTTTTGGAGTCAAGCGTTTCCATCAATATTTATTAGGAAGAAGATTTGTGGTTACTGACCACAAACCTCTTGTTAGCATTTTTAATCCAATTCATCAGTTGCCGTCGATGACGTCACATCGTTTACAGCGATGGGCTATTATACTAATGGCTTATCAGTATGATGTTCGGTATCGTAAAACTACTGAGCATGGAAATGCCGATGCTTTATCTCGTTTACCTGTTATTGAAGATAAAACTTTTGATCATGAAGAATCCTGTTTCAATATCAATGAACTTAACACACCTATCGACGTTGAAATAATTCGTCAGCATGCCAAAAATGACCTAATTCTTCGCCGAGTTTATTTTCTCGTTACAAACGGTTGGCCTGAAAAGCCAATGCCTCCAGATGCTGATCTTCGATCATTTTTCAATCATCGCTTTGCTTTAATACTTAACAACAATTTGCTTTGCCTCCAGACGGAGTACAACCGGGTTGTCATTCCAGCCTCCCTTAAGCAGAAAGTTCTTAAACTTCTTCATGGTGGTCATTGGGGAGTATCGAGAATGAAACAGCTAGCTCGACAACATGTCTGGTGGACTAATATTGACAAAGACATCGCACAATTAACTGAAAATTGTGATGTGTGCAAAATTGCAAATCCTGTTCACGCACGTGAATACGTAAGCTAGCCTGAAGCTGATCGACCTTGGGAGAGAGTACATATCGACTTTGCTGGTCCATTTTGTAATTCAATGTGGCTAATTTGTGTCGACGCTTTCTCGCAATTTCCGTTCGTTGTACAACTATCTACAACAACAACGGTTGACACCATATCAGCATTGTCTTCTATATTTTCTCTGGAAGGTATACCAGAAACCATCGTAAGTGACAATGGTCCGCAATTTACAGCTCAAGCATTCAAACATTTTTGCTCAAAACTTGGCATCAAACATATAACAACAGCGCCGTTTCATCCAGCCTCAAACGGGTTAGCCGAACGATTCGTCAGATTTTTTAAAACTGCTGTTAAGAAAAACATTGACGATGGATTGTCTCTCAAATTCGCTGCATCAAAATACCTTGCAACATATCGTGCAATGCCGAATGCTGAAGGTAAATCACCTGCAGAACTTTTACATAGAAGGCCTGTTCCCACCCTGTTGAGTCAACTGTTTGAATCGCCTAGGAAGCACCTTGAAGCTTCGAAACGGAAAATGAAATTCAGTCTAAAGCAACCCGTCTTCGCTCGAAACTACGCAAGAGGGGAAAAATGGATAAAAGGAGTTATTGTGAAACAACTTGGTAAAATGGTTTACCGAGTGAACACATCTTTTGGTTACATCAAACGTCACGTTAATCAGCTTAAAACTAGAAGTAGCTCTGACCTCTCTTCACAACCAATATTTGAATTCGCTCCAAATTTCATCAATGCCACACCGCCTTCATCTAGCCAATCAACATTAATGCCTAGTGAAACATCGCATATATTTTTTATTTTCCTCTTTGTTTAGTATGGAAAAAATAATAATTATTATTATTGTTATTATATTTATTATTTTTGATTTCATTATTTCATATTAATTATTATTTCATACTCGAGTTCTATGAATTTCTACCATTTCTTTATTTTCTTATCTACATCAATATATTGCAAAAGGACCTTACCTCCGGTGTGACATTTTTCTTCTGCTGACCCAAAGATTTATTATCTGCATTTATGTCATTTAGTCGGGAACATCGCATATATTTTTTATTTTTCCCTTTATTTATTATGGAAAAAATAATAATTATTATTATTGTTATTATATTTATTATTTTTGACTTCATTATTTCATATTAATTATTATTTCATACTCGAGTTCTATGAACTTCTACCATTATTTCTTTATTCTCTTATCTGCATGAATATATTGAAAATGGACTTTACCCCCAGTGTGACATTTTTCTTCTCCTGACCCAAAGATTTATCACCTGCATTTATGTCGTTTAGTAAGGAACATCCTATATATTTTTTAATTTCCTTCTGTTTATTATGGACATATTATTATTATTATTATTATTTCATACTCGAGTTCTAACAATTTCTCCCATTATTCATTCTTCATTCTTTCATCTCTTATCTACATTAAACATAATTGCAAATACGGAATCGTCAAATTAATGATTTCAGTATAATTTCGAATGTCTAAAGCCAAGTGTCATTAAAGATAAAACGAAACAAGAATGAAAAAACAATTAATTTGACTAATTTGAAAAACAATGAAAGTTTACCGAACACGAGCTGTCCTTTTGGTCCATAACCCTAATGCGTACTTAATTCCTATCAAATACAAAAGAGAAGAGAAGCCAAAACATTGCGGCTGGAATTATTTACAATTTTTGTCTTCGTCGCAATTAAATTAACATGACGATTAGGCGTAATGCTTATTGTATTCTAATAACAATAATGAGCCCGAAAATGTTGTTGCCGCTGAAGCCGTGATGGCGTTAAGTAGGATAATGGTCACATTTAATTTGACCGAAAACCTTAAAATGAAGCGAAACGAAATGAAATGAAATAAAATTAAATGAAACGGAAGTAGCAGAAGTTTTTGAGTAGCATGGCTCACTCCGACTCACTCCGGCTCACTCTGGCTCATACCGGAACGGGTATAATTAATGAGCGGCTCAACTATACGATAACAAAGCAGCATTGACCAGAGCCATAAAGTGATTAATTACGATGAAGTTTCAAATATTTGAAATGTGTAGAGCAAACATAAAATTCGCAATCAAAAAGAAGTTTTATTTGGAACTTCCTTCTACTGGCCCCAGCAATCCTCCCGCCTACAATACGTATACGAATGCAATTTTATATCTGTTGTTGTTGTTGGTGTTGGTATTAGAGTTGTTGGCATACTGCTTCCGGGGAATTTTAATTAAAATTTGTTACACGTAATAATTTTCGATCAACTTTTTTCCACTTCTCCACTTCGGTTCATATGAAATGGCACCATTAAAATAACTGCAGGATAACAAAAACACATTTGATTGATTTGGCATTTATTTGAAAATTAATTAAAATTATCGTTTATGCATAAATTGAATAGTTTTAAATTTGAAATCCTTCATTCAGTGTAAGGTGAATGGGAAAATATGAAAAATAGAGTGCAAATATTCACAGGCTATTTGAAATTCACAGTAAATGTGCTGAAATAGTTGAAATTAAATCAAACTTAATTCAGCTATTATTTAATTAATTATGCAAGTTTTGTTACAATTACTGACAAAATGTAGATTCCATGTACGAATATAACGTCCCAGTATCGCCCAAAGCGGGACAAATTTTGTGCAATTATTGTTGATGTCAATCAAAAACTGTTCAATTAAACACACAACGTAAATTGTTTTCTAAGTATTTAAAACTGCAATTTAGTTTTACATTATCCTTAATATAACAATACATTTAATTTTCATGGCAACCTAAGACCTAAATCTAAATGCCTTCCTTATCTTAATCTCAAACATGTGCAGTACACCCTGTTACCACTAAAACTAAAGGAAGTTCTGGTCATTGATGGCAGAATTATCACATAAACTTCTCTCTAAACCCGTACATGAACCTCAAAAAAACAATATGTGTAGCATGTCAGGCAAAAATCTTCGCCACCCTAAAGACATGTGCTCTTGCTTTAAACATAGTCTTTCGCGAAAAGGAAGACTATATTCTAACTAACAGTCAGGCAGCTATTAAAGCCTTATCAATTGTCTGTATTTCATCCAAATTTGTGCAAGAATATAAAGAATTTATTAACGTACTGAGTGGTCTAAGGTAACTCTAGTTTGGGTTAAAGGCAATCCGGGCCTGCTGGACTGGGCGTGTCTTTCACGGATCCTCCTATTTCAATCACTACCCTGACAGCTACGGTCGAAGGTTTACTTATCGCCATCTCAGCAGTCAGGTTCAATCTATTCCAAAGAACCTTCGACTTGATACACAGAAGCAAATTTGAAGTACCTAGGTTAATATCTGCCTTTACAGAGCACAGGATCATAGGACGGCTCTCGAAGAAAGACACGAGAACACCTGCTGTGTCTATGTCCAGGCTTGGCCAGAACTAGGCTTAAGTTTCTGATGGCCCCTTTCTTTAACGCACTCGACGATATCTCCACCATTAGCATGGGCCAAACTTTTGCCTTTATAAATGCCTCTGGCTCGTTCTAGCTTGACTTTTTCTTTTCTACCCATTATTACGAGGATTTGTGGTTCCAAAATGGCGGAGGAGTATTCGTTCCTCACACTACCACAACCAACTAACTAACAAAATAACATGTTTGGGGACTACAATATACATAAGGCTCCAGCACGACCACAAAATATGAACAAAGACCGATAGCTCCACACTTTTAACAATAATGATAGAAATTGAATTATTGAAATTGAAAAATATTTATGTAAGCCTGAAGCGCTTATTAGGAAGATAGTTTAAGAAAAAATAATACGTTAACATAACTATCTTAATTATAATATTAAGTCCGAGAATATGAAGTCGATAATATTAAGTCAGAGAACTGCACAAAAAATCTTTCAAATCGCAGTGCATGCATAGTCTATCCTTAAGTCAGAGAAAATTTAACTGGTAGACGACTATTTGCACGGTTAGAAGTAGGGGTCGGGGTTACTTTTTCTAGTTTCACATATGACAAATCAACAACTGAATCGGATGTTAAGAAAAGTAATATCGTTCTCACATCAGTTCTAGAGTCTACGCCAAGAGAAGATCGCGTTTGGAAAAAACACGACCAATTGATATGCGGTCTTAACTAAAAATGAGTAAAAACTAAGAATGAATCGATTCTTAAAATATGGAAACATTTTATTATAGGAATTTTTTTTTTCTGAACTGTTAATTACTAGAAGCCTGTCCACTTCAAAATTATCTGAATGACTATCCACAAAATATAACTTTCGGTTCTGCACAATGGGCAATTATATCGAATTAATCGCAGTGTTCTCTTTATAATATGGAAGTAAATGAGACCCTTGCCTACTATATGCTGGAATAGCCTATGCCTTCCGTACTTATTACCTACACACATCAAGTCATTTAGAAGATAGAAAATCCTTTTGAATCAAGACTATATTTTTGCATGAGTATATAATGTATAATAATAAGAACTTGTTGTTTATTTTATTATTATATTAAAAAATTAGTATATTACATTATTATATTATAATTTTTTCTATTTAATTAGATTTTCTATTAAAATTTAAATTTTGGAAATCTCAAAATAATTTATGTATGTATAACTATGTTCCTCCTAAGACTTAAATGCAGGTCATAACGTAACTGCAACTATTCGAATCTTTTTTATTCTTATTCGTAGTATTTAAAATAAATAGATGTATAAAATAATAATCTTCCATTAATATATTTTATTTCGTCCTGTGTTCGTTTTCGTAATGATTAAGGTTTGGTTTCAAGACCCGTCTATAGGGTGTTGGTCAATTTTAATAACTCTTATTAACAATTTATATTTTTATAATACAAATATTCTTAAATTATCATGAAATCTTCTGAACATAAATACTTTTTTAAAAGAATTATAAACAGATATTCATTATATATAAAAATGATTTAGTTAATTTAATACATCAACCGCTTTAGACTTGAAGAACATGGCTTTTTGAAAATATTTATATCGGAACAATATATTCAAACCGATTTATAGCTTTAATCAAGACTAAAATAAAATTTTTATTTTCCACAAATTAAATTTCCTTGAGTGGCACCAATTTTTTATGTGAAAAGCTGTCAAGTGCTATTGGATTCAGTTTTTTTTCTAGCCTATAAATCAAATTTTCTATGAGTTTTTTTTGGCTTGATTCAAATTTAACACTTGCAGTTCTATATTTAATTATGAGTTATTTTATTTGCAAAATTGAAATTTAATTGTCTAATGAAGGATTGCACCAAATCGACACACCTTCCAGATTGCAATCGAATAAAGTGCGGAATACTAAAAACCTCAGTTTGAGTATCAGTGGAACTTGGACTTTAATTAAATGCATCAAAATATTAAAATATTCAATTTATATCCTTCTACTCATATGAATTAGTCGTGGGTGTATGAATATTTATAACGTTTATTATCGATTATTTTCAATTAAAACAAATATTGCTAATCGTTTTATGAATTCTAATGTCATATTATGATATTATTATATTATAATATAATATTATTAATAAGAAAAACCTCTGCTTAAAACTAAATACTAAATTTCTGTATTCGATCGAGAAGAAGAATCGAAAAACAGAGTTCGGTGTAGTATAAAAGAATGTGCAAAAGCCCTATGCTGTACTGGGGCTTTTGCCCCAGTAAAATGTATAATGTATAATGTGTGTAATGATATAATATAGAATATAGTATAATAAATATATAATATAATATTATATAATATATAATACTACATAATATATAATATAATATAATTAATATATAATTTAATATTCAAATTAATTTATTTATAAAAAGTTTTACCTTTTAATAATTTTATCATTTTTAAAATAATACTTTAACTATACTTTTATATAGATATTCACAATCGAAAAGATGTTAATATACCTGTTATTAAAATTAATAAAATATTAATTAGTCTGCAATATTTCACAACGGACAAAATGGACTACTCAATCTTCTTTGAGGATCTGATTTAAAGTCATGCATGGCTTAATTGAATTATCTTCCAATATGAAAATCTGAGTGTGACTGCAGCAACCAAATTAATAACGGCTAATATCAATATTGTGCGGAATATTACTGCATTCAATGATCGTCAAATTACAATGAAATCCCAAAATCCCAAAAAAACTAAACTACAACTTTTTTTTGCTCCCACCTTTCCCAAGGGCGTTAGCATAGAAATATCGTAACCACTTCATCTGTGAGGCAATATAGTAATATTTCAATAGACAACGCATATATGCTATCAAAAATAGATGTAAAAACATGCATTCTTCACTACTCTTATTCAAATTATCAGAATAAAATATTAATTAGAATAAAAGACCAGGTCGATCAGGTATACAGAATAATTAAGGCTTCTATTTCTAAAAGTACTAACTGAAGACCATGAACTATTAAGAAGTTATATGTGGAAGTTACAATCCAACTGTGTCGCTATTGACCCCTACTAAAACCACAATTGAAAAGCCGAAAGAATTTATCAATGAATCAAAATGGTTTTTGTTAAGAGAAAAAGAGAAAGTAGTTCTACCAGTAGTCTTGTAACAGTCTAATCTTAAATAATTTTACTAAAATTTTATGAACACATTTATTACAATGATTTTATTATGTTTTACACCATAATAATGTATGTTCAAATATTGACTATATAAATCTGAAGAACATTTGTTCAATTGTAATTTATTCCGAAATTTTTGAGTTGCTTAATATGATTGCTAATCCCAATTAATTAAATATTAAACTAATTGGTTCCTTCTCTTATGACAAATCTGTAAAAATATTACTATCAATTCTACACAACTATCACCAATATCTAGACTCATTCTAGTTACATTGGATCATTGAATTAGGGGTTGAATTAAATCTCATTTATTGTAAAATAATCTAAAAGTAAATAAAATCCGCATATTAACAATACTTATTAGAGATATTATAGGCTTATATAACAAATATATATATATATATTTTATGAGATTATTTTGAGGATAAATATTCTCGTAAGAAAATTTTTACACTTAACGAATTCCAAAATCGTATTTAGTTTGATCTTATATTTTTCAATAATGAATGATACTTATTTATAATATTGTGTTTTATACAATCAATTATATTATAATCTATGTTATTAATATTATTAAAAAAAGTGAATTATATTCGCTTAATAAATCCTTTCTTATATTAGAATTAATCAAAGTCAATCAAGCAACTTTAATTCAAACAATATTTGAGTATCCTTTGAAATATTACTACAAGATTCCGAATCCCTAAATACCAAGCAATTTTTATCTTCTTGGAAATATCATGCTCAAAATAGATTTTTATCGTAATGGCAAAATATTATACAAATATATGCCGATATACTGTCAACTTGCATATACTGTCAACTTGCATATACTGTCAACGTCAGCATTTTGAGCGTACCAATGGAACGTGGTAAGCCTTACACCTTTATTCCTACGATTGAACGGTCAGTGCTGTAAATTATTGTAAAGCGAATTATATTTCATGTTTGAGCTGTGATATTCATCATTCGGGTAATGAAATGACTCTATTCTTAAAGGTGACAATCAAATTATATATCTTAGCATAGTCATAAACAACAACAACAACTATATTAACTTGAAAACATAACGAATTATAATTGTTATTAATATATGTAGTGCTGAATTGATGTGCTACACTGATATGTCACAGAATCATGGACGTTAATACGGAATAAAATGAAACCACCAATAGTGTTCAAAAGAAAAGCTATTTGCAAGTTCTGTAGTCTTGATCTCTATGAAGACTGGTTCGCTGGTCTGGTTATGTCGTGGGAATGAAAGATTAGCATATGAATGTTTGCAACGACAGTCAGAAAAAGGCTGTATGATAGATTATGAAAAATGTTTTATGGTATGTATATTCATTAGAAATTATTTAAGTCTACTATATTGTTAATCAATATTTTATACTTTTAGTAATAACGTAGTTCTGACAAATTTATATTTTTTTATATAAACAAAAGTAAAATCTTATTTCTTTATTATTCTTCATTTATTTATATTATTTTTTGTAAGCACACACATTATTATTATTACTAAATAATTGGCTATGAATGCACCCCGACCTAGAAGATCTATTGTGTGCCTAAAGGTCAAACTAAAACAATTCTAGACTATTTATAAATCTCGTAATTGCTGTTGGCTTAATCTTACCTATTTGATTAGGGACTAAGATCCCGCTTTCAAGGTTGTCAAGTCTACCTCTTGCCGCCGCTGTGCAGTTGCAATAGGATATGTTCTGATGTTTGCTTCTCCTCATAACAGAGTCAACAGGAATTACTTTCTACCGCACCTAAAATCTTAAATCTTCAGTGTCCTGTAGGAAGTTCAATGTAGATTTTAATATCGATTCTGCTAAGGTTAAGGATAGCGTCAACTTTAATGTGTTCAGGATCAGTGAATCTTCTTAACTGTCGCATTTACAATGATTTTTTATCAGTGTAACTATAATGTTTAGATTAAGTAGATTCATCTCATAAATCATTAATTTGAAAAAAATTGTTTATCCGTATATTATTATCCATATCCGGTTTTCATATTCTATGTAATGGAATAAATTTTTATGCATATTTGTTGAGAGAACTGATTACGAAGAAAACGTAGTAAAGAAATTCCGTTATGTGAAATCGGTTGAAGCAATTAAAACGCTCCCAACTGAAATGAAAATCAAAATTTTTTCAAATTCCACGGCGTTTATGAATGCTGCGTTGAGAGTTTCATTTTCTTTCACTCGCAGCAAAACTAAAACTAATTAAAGCGAAGCAAAGCAGCGAAACGATTTCGCTTGGAGGCAATGACGTGCTTACCTCCAGCACATTTACCCTTAGCTGGCACTGGTTCGTGGGTTCCGGTACCTTAAAATGCCCATCTTTCCCGCTTTATTCTATGAAATTCGCATTTTTATTTCTGTACAAAATTCTTTTCATTACACTTACTCAGATTTGTTTCTGATTTAATTTCTTCGGATTTAACTTTCTGCCTTATTTTTTACTACTGGTCTCTTGCTTTTTTTTCTTACTGGTCTGTACTACACGCAAGTTGCCACACTGTAAAAATTCGCAAACTCATTTCAGCCATTTCGCTACAAACTGCTGCACTCAGTAGTCCTTCACACCACCTCTCTTCCTCGCTTCCTCACTTCCTTGGTCCTTGTTGTTTTTGTAAAGCAATTTTTTTAGCCCAAAATTCTGCTCAAAGCATTATATTGACGTTTTTTCTTATACTTTGTTGCCATTGCTTGAGTATAGTGAATGGTTGAGAAGTGAAGGGAAGCGAAGGGAATGCTTAAATGTTGCCCTAATAATTTAATTGAAATTCTTTGAGGGATTAAAGTTTTTTAACTATCCGCATTTTCTTACACAGCAAGCATTTTTTATGCAAACTTAACATTTATCAAAGTTATAGGAATGATGGTTAAGAAACCAGCGTCGTAATGCCATTGAGAGTTGGTCTAAGAAATTTGTATGTAATTGAAATTATTTAGCATTAAAATAACTGAACTGGAAAACAACTTCCGTTGTGCTTTTCTGAAAACTAACATAAATAGTATAATGTGTTTATAGCAGTAAATCTCCAGAATTACGAATATCGAAAATTATAAAAATATGTCCAATTTAGACACAAATTTCATCATTTGAAATCATGCAGTCTTGTGATAATGTATTAACAGAAATATCTATTTACCCAATATATCTATATAGAATAATACATATAACACATATCGCTAAAATGTATAAAATACGAGTATATAAAAAAAGATGCTATTTCCAAACATTTAAAAGTTATTTCCAACTTTCCAACTTCCAACTTGCTATAGAATCTAACAATTATATGAATTATCACATCCTTCCATTAATTCTGTAGAGTATTATTGATAAATAAATATTATTTATTTATTATTATTTATATATTTATAAATTATATATTTACTTCACTTCGAAAAATGAAGTAAATACATAAGTATAATTCACAAATCCATTATTGTAAGCACTACGTCTCACCTCTCACTCACTCACTTACTATATCTAAAGATAGATATATCTATATATGAATAGATATAGAATTGAGTCATATATGAATAGAATATATTTATTAGATCAGTGGAAACCTTTCTTCTAAAGATGCAGAACGCCTAGATCCAGAGAAATCACAATTTCATGATATGTATCTAATCATGATAATATATGCAGGACAATATCAGAATGTTAAATAGTAAAATATGTGTAAGAGATCACTACAAAACTATTATTTTTATTCATGAATATTTAATTAAAAATTTAATATCAAAATAGCTTTATCACGGAGTAGATTATTGAGGAATTTTATATTTCCCTCTCCAATGTTATTGCACATAGTTTATTTGAAAAGTGTGTTGTAAAATTTACTTCTGTTCTTGGCCAGGTAATTTTTGGTTCATATATTGATCTCACATTCTACTGCTATATGTACAACCTTATTAATACAGGATATGACTTAACTTATCGTTCTCGCGATCGTAGTTCCCTTTCTTAACAATTTTTTTAAGATATATACTAGTACTATTTGCTCTAATTGTGTCTAATTTACTGTTCTGTGCCATTAAATATGCAACATAATTTTTACCTATATAACTATAATTACTTATAGTTCTTTAGTAATATCAGAGTTGGTACAATGCTTTTGGACAGCTTGGTTGACATTTCTCTTTCCATATAATGCTCTCATTTCCGTTACAAACGCATACTAATGTTTTAGAATAGGTAAAAGTCGAATGATCCAATAAATATGACTAATCATTGAGGAGTTAAAATGTGATTTCTAGTAAAAAGTGTGTATTAATGGGTTAACTAAGACAACAAGCTCCAAGACGAATATAAGAAACACTATTCATTAAATGCTTCAAAACGCTTCAAAAGAAGATCTTTGGGTTTAGTGCCTTCTGTGGACTTCCTCTCGGGTCTTTAGCACTTAGTTTCTTCTTGGTTTGCCTTTCAGATAATGTCTCTCGAATATTAAATTCTAAGCGATTTTTAGTCGTTAATCCACTTATGCTGAACAAACCGTGCAATGATGTGTTTGGTGTGCTCAATTCAAAATTTTAATGATTTGATGCTAGTGATTCAATACTAGTTGATTTTTGATCAATTCATGATATCTTATATGATCACATATTTCCATTTATCATATTCTCATAACTGTTTTCAAACTACTTGTTCCACTTATGAATTCTGTCATGGAATAATTAATCATCTCCATAAAATTTATTCGTCAAATGAAACCTTTTTGTAAGAATTTTACATTGCATAAAATTTAAGTTTAATAGTTTTTCTTTGTTCAATGCTTATTTTAATAATCATACTTGTGACGCAAACATACGTCCAACTATAATAAATGTCCAACTATTTAAGTATTTTTTGATTACTACATCAGAAAGATTTGAATACTTGTTTTTTTTTGTTATCGATACTCTGCTGTGCCCACGGTTGCCACTTGAAAATTTTTTTCTGTACCAAAATTGGTTTAAAAAGGTACCATTTCTGTAAAAAAAGGTCCAAAATTTTTTTGGACCTTTTTGTTTTCTCGTTCTGTGTTTTTTATAGTGTTATAAATGAACAAAATATAAAAGTGGAAAGTTGCCATTTATAAAAAAAAATTATTTGGAAATATCCGATAAAGTTTGGGTCGTCAAAAATGTACAGTTTTTGAAAATGAGTTCCCAAAAAAAAAAAAAAGTACCAATTTTGGTACTAAAGTACCATAAGTGGCAACAGTGGCTGTGCCTCCCATTTTATGTTTCCAATTTCTACTCAGTAAAACTAATATATAGATAAGATAAGATAAATTTCATAAAAACTGATCGATCGTATTATACCAATTAGCTTCTACTTCTACTTTCTACAATACATTAAATTCTCTCTAGAAATACTCTAGTAATCTGTCTAATTTTACTTCTAACATGAATTTATTCAATACATCGTTTCACATAAACTTCTTTATAAAATTTTAAATTTATACTAAATCTAAAATAAATACTTGGCAAGACCGAACTATTGCAATTTAACACACAATTGAATTGCTGGAAAAAATGGCAATTTTCAATAAACAAAATTATTAACTGCTTTTCTTATATCCTTTTCTATAATTCGAAAAAACAGAAAACTTATTTCACTTATTGACTCCATTATTTCGCTTTGTTCCTTTTATTTCATCAACTGGCCACTTATGTTGGAATATGTATGACTTCATGCGCTCGTACTTAAACGAAGCTAAGAAGTTCCTTGGTAGCTGCAAGGAGCTTGGAGAATCTCAGAAACTCACTAAGAAACAAAAAGGATATTTTTAAACGAGAAAATGTACTTAGGAGTAATATAATGTAAAGTGCCTTCATATCCATTTGGCTATAATCCCGAAAAATGTATAATGTTTGCTTTCAATTTTCAACTTCATGCTGAAGCATCCAATGGAGCACAATGCAATGTTGTCGTTTTATTGAAGCAGAAACGTAACAAAGGCAGAATGGAATACTATAAACATAAAGAAATTATCCATTGAATACATTTCAAAGCAAATAGAAAACTCTTAAGGGATTTCTCCTTAATATGCAGAGTGCCAAATAACATATATATGAAGGCGGTCGTAGGGGGCAGTTAACCTAAGACTACTTATTATTTAAAATTTTTAAATTTATAAATAAAAAAGTTGTATTTGATTAAGATAAAATCAAAGTTATTTAAAAAAAATTTCTTAATAGAAAATAAGTAAGAGGGTAAGGTAAGATTATTATATCAGCATTGTTCATTTGGTTCGAATTATTGTTGAGTAACATATTAATGTTGTGAAATCAGAGTATCCGATAACCCACATTTCTGTTACTTAAAAGATGCATTCAACAACCCTAACAGTAGGTATCTATGACAAATTCTGCCTACTAAAATATGCAATTTCATAAAGACTATGTATATGACCCCATGCAGGACTCCTATCACATTCTTGTATTCATATTAATTTTATACGTGTTAATCGAGGAGGAGCATTAGGAAAGTATAGAATCACCTTCAAGTATTCAATAATAAATGTGTACACTGGTCTAAGAGAAAATGCAATAAAGAATTTTGTTGTGAAATATATCAACCAAACCATATATGTAACCAAAACAAGTTTATTCTAAGCGTATAGCTTTTTGCCATACACTAGCTCGACTAGGTGTTCCAACCAAAACAAGACCTCGAGCTGTTAATAAAGAAATTGAAAATGCCCGATATACGTGCAATGATGTCACGAGAGTTAAAGCGAGAGTTAAAAAGGCAGTAAGTAAATTGAAACTTGATTTAGTTGCACTGCTTCAAGAGCATTCGTCAAACAGAGCATTTATTCAAGGCATCAAGGCAACGACTCACCATTTTACAATATAGTCCATTTTTTTCCGTTAAATATATAGAAGCTGTGAGAACTTACTATAACAATGAACGACAACTTGTCGCATATAATTTTCTTTAGTAATCACAACATTGTTCGATATGTCAATACATAAAATTGACAACGATGTTGTCTAGTGTACTATATTAGTTATTTTGTATATTAAGTCCAAAACTACCCTAAGTGAATAGTCCGAAATATTAAACTATATGTTGCTGGTAAATAATTAAAGTTCGTTAATTAATTATTAATCCACGACTTAACTACTGTGTGATATATCGACCTAATGCGCCAGTCGTTGAGTGACAGAAAGGGGATCCAGTGGAATCCCTTTACACAGCTTGAAGATCTGGAATACGCAGATGGCAAATGCCTCCTCAGTTAAACTCCTTATAATCTACGAATGTATATTGACGCCATTTATAGTAAGTCTTTAAAAGCGAAACTAGAAATCAGCATAAAGAAAATTAAAGTTAGTGCTGGTGGCTACCGCACCAACCTCACCCCAGGTGTTAACTTAAATTTAAATTGAACCAACATAACAAAGCTAAGACTATATTTGACATGCTACGCGCTATCTGGAAACCTCGACATATCTCTGTAAAAACCAAGCTATGCATATATAATTACAACATCAAATCAGTACTACCGTCATCGACACACGCCGAAAAACATTTTCCAACAAATGCGTGCATCAGATTCTCAACATCTGGTGCCCTAATCGTATCAGTATTGCTGATTTTTGGGATGTCACCTTTCAAATGTAAACCTCTGAGAAAGAGTACTTACGTAAGTGGCGTTGGATCGGCCAGACCCTTCGCAGACCGATTCAAATATTGTTCATCAAGCAGTCAGATGCAACCCCCAGGGAAGTGGCTATCATATTGGGGTGCCTGCTACAACATGGGAAAGGACAGTCGATGTAGAATTGCAAGCAGAAAATTATTTTTGGAGGCCCTATGTTTTACTGGTAGATGAGGATAATACTACAACCCTGATTTCACAATGCCTAATTTAGAAAAATCATTTTGAGGAATTTTTTGTTTAAAAAAAAAATTATATCTGCTATATATATAGATATTCCAATAATAGTGAAATATTAGATGTTCCAATTAAAAACTTCTTTAGTTTCCACTTAGTTTGTGTTTCAAAAACACAATAACTTCCTTTTGATACTGGTTGAGAAGAAGAATATTTCCATTCCATTTTCATTCAAACGTGGTAATGTACTTTAGTTTCTTTAAAAAGAAGCCGATTTCGATTAACTTTTTTACCTTCCATCTACACTACATTACAGTAGTGGACAATATTATTGATCGTTTTATTAATTCACATAGACATAAACACACACACATTTAATATCTAAGAATATATTATAAATTAAACTTTAAAATTAAAATTTTAGATTTAATATATAATAAATATACTTAAAGTAAACAATATCCTTGCCAGTACAATTACTATTCTTGTATAAATCTTCTATACATACAAGCAGATTGGAATATTGTAAAAATTGAATACCGACTACTTTTCTAAACTTTCCGCTCCACTCCACTCCACTCCATGCAGCTTCCATCGCTTGTAACCACTTGTATGCATATGGCGAATTAAATATAAGCTTAAAGCAATAAACTTGAAGTTTATTGTGCCCATATGATTTTCTATGAAATAGAAAACATATTTCATATATCACAGCGCCAGTGCAAAAGAGGATAACTATTGAATAGCGAGCATCGTCACATAATCCTAACTGCTGTTCCACTATAAAACTTACGAGTACAACTACACCCACAGCATTATCCTTTTCTCATGCAGCCATCCAGAATAAAAGGAGGTATATTTTATTATTATTTATTGCTTGTTTAGGACTCTGTTTACATACGTATTCCCTCTGATTTTTATTGGTTTTGTTTTTATGGATGCGGCAATTGATAGTAAATCCTATACAGACGTGTATTAGTCATAAATATTTTATGCAAATTTATATGCTTCTATAATGTTATATAATATGTATAAAGTATCTATAAAAATACTGTTTTTAATATGAGTAGCGATTTCGAGATAAATTGGAAATATGCAACATTAAATTCAGTGATACTTTTCGCATTCATATTGGCCTGTAATGTGAAATATTAAAATTGAAGGATAATCTAAAATTAATGTACAAAATAATTTATCATAGAAGTGGTGACTGTATTTTGATTATTAAAATAAATTATCAAAACGGGCGATGCCAAAGAACAGAAGACCTTCACCTTTAATATATCCTATATGACCATTAGTTGTTATATACGTAAAATTAATTTTCTTTTAGAACTACTACTTAGAAATTATAGCTGTGGATTAAATTATTTTTTAAAAATAGTTAATTTTATATCAAAGGGATGAATCTCTCTATAGAACTTAAGTCCCAATAAGAAATTCGCACGGAATATCGACATGCAGTGATGAAAAATATATAATATATTTGCGTAATACTGAAAAGAAGTATTACTACCAAAATTAGGAACGGATTATCAAGAATTTTCCACTCAACATCTTTACGTATAACCATAAGCATTGACATAAACATTACAGCCTTTGGGCTTATTCAAGTAGTCAATAACAAATTAGACTGTAAAATGTGACCGGGACATAATAATATCTTACATATCGCTTTAAAAAAACTTATCCTTTTTTGAGGTTTTATAATCCATTATTAAATTTTGCTTATTGCGCAAATAAATGGAATATATCCTTAATTGAAATGATTCCAAGTTAAGCTCTCATCTTAGTTTTTTCACATAGGCCAATTGGCTTACTGCCATATCTTTCTAAACCCTTTGACAGAGGACTGCTGCTGAAGCTAAGAAGCTGTTTTTTGACAAGCAAGACATACTACCATCCCATCAGCTTGGTTGTAGAGAAATGTAGTGAATGTAGTAAGGCGCACATTTCAGCTTCGAGAATACTATTTTGGAGCATTTCTCGTAGTTAAACAAGCATTTCACAAAGACTGCTGATGCAGTCTACCAATACTCGGGTGCTATGAAGTAAGTTAAGATGACTTTCCATAGAAAAGCTCTCTCCATATCTTGACCAATATGATTGTGGGAAATGGATTATCCTGGACCTTTGATATCATCACATGATTTCCCCAATAATATATATTCAGTATTTCTAAGTGAAAATATAGTCTAATAAATGGAAATACAGTAAAAGGACTTAGATGCAATTGAAAGAGTTATGGAACTTCTGTATTGGAAACCCATCTCCAGTTTTTTACCAATATAATAGTGAGGCATAACTCAGTATATTATTTTTAAGCAATAATATAGATTAATAATTTCGTATCTCGTGAAAGAACTGAGATGCAAGATTCTTCTTCATTTGAAACCTCTCTACAGTTCTTGAACAATATGATAGTGTACACTACGTATAATCTACTACTAAATAGTAGAAGGACTTAGATGCAATTAAAGGAGTTAAGATACATCTGTATTGGAACCCATCTCTAGTTTTTTGAATTGTGTTAGTCATGTTCTGAGCAATAATATAGTTGAACAATCTCATATCTCGTAAAAGGATGCGGATACAATAACATAAGTTGAAATACCTCTCCATTGCAAACGCGTCTCTAGTTATTGACCAATATGATAACGAGAAATGAATAGAAATGAATAGAAATGGATAAATAGATTTCCCAAAAATTTATATTCAACATTTCCAAGAAATTATGCAGTGTGACCAGTGCACATCTCATGGAAGGACTCAGATTATTTCTTAAAAATACTCGGGAGCAAGAAGGGAATTAAAGTACAGTACCTTGTGAGTTTGTAAGATTTTTAATTACGATTCGTTGGCTGAGTTTATTTGTTTACAAAATAATAATCAAACGGCAAAATCTATAAGTAAATGCAATATATATACGTGTATTATCTTATTTGTATCGCATTTCATCATTGATGGAGACACATAGCTCTGCCGTTAGGGATTTAGTAAGAAAAATTAAGTTTTGAATTAAGATATATTCGCTTTCTACAGCTAATAAAATATACGAAAGGATTTTTTAAAAGTGACTTTCATGTGAGCATTATTTACTTTTCTTGGATTTAATAAGAAATAAAATTAAAAATTGAAACGGACCAATAAGGAGAAGAAGAGGAAAAAATAGAAGAATCTCAGTCACTACAATTTTTTATAATGCACAACAACTCAAGAGAATGTTTGTGTCACTTTGTTGAAGGAAGCAGACAATGATTGTGAACGTACGAGGACCTCACAGGATAAGATATTGCTTTTTAAAAATGTCAATATCCTTTCATGCTTATTGCGTTGATTTTCTAAAATGGCAACATTTTCATTGAAAAATTACTTCAAATTTTTCGTTGTGCCATTTGAAAAGTAAAATAGCTTAAATAGAAAAAAATTGTTGAAATGTACGAGTTTATATATGAAAATGGGAAAATATTAAAAAAATGTGCTTTCGCAAAGAAATCGAAAAATCTTAAAAGGAATTCGCATAGATATATCTAACAGTACGTTGTCTTTTTGTATGGCAAATAAAGCAAACAAACGGAAGCTGAAATTGTTTATGTCCGTCCACTTGTCTATACCAGTTTGACGTTTACCCAAAATATGTTAAGCTGACGACGCCACCAGCACCAGCACTTGGTTGCACTTCGACACTTGCTGCACTCGCTGCACTTGCTGCACTCGCTGCACTTGGTGTATTTGGCGTACTTGGCGTAGTTGTCGTGCAGAGCTGATATTGAAAATGACATATTTGTGCATGTGTCACATTGGGTAACAAAACGTATGAATAAGAAGAAAATGTAAGGATTATAGTCCTTGCTATATTTTAAGCAATTTTCTTATTTATTTCAACTAAAAAAGGACGACGTAAAATATCTTTTTAAGATAAATAAAAAAAAAATGGAACTAAGCTTATAGTTTACGCTAAGAACGGTGCTGGTAATAGCATTGGCAAGCGTCTAAATGGTTTCCGGTACAAACTCACATACCCGTATTACCCGTATTTTTTCCTTGAGCTTTGAAGGCGTGCTAAGTGCTGTGCGCTGAACGCTGAAAGCTGAACGATGAACGATGAACGACGAACGTTGAATGCAAACATATGGATAAGTGTAAACATAACGAACAAATCATATTTCCAGTCACGTTCTAAACATAAACGACAATATTTTTCAATTTTTTAGTATTACTAAGTATTTTACAATTTTTATTGCAACAAAAAAAATTAGTTCAAAATCTTTAGTGTGAAATGGTGTTGTAGTAAACTCGTGGATGTACAGCTTTTTATACTCTTTTATACTTTATTTGACCATTCATATATATATGGTACTTTTCCCATAAATTTCATAAAAATAAAATGTCATATAAATTTTCTTTTCTTTCTTTTTTTTCTACAATTGATATTTTTTAATTTACTTTAAAATGTACTCAACACAATATTCAATTATCCGGAAGTCAACTAACACCAAACGTGGAGTATCATATATTAAAAGATGAAGAAAATTCTACTACTTATTTATTTTAAGTATAATTTTTCATAAACTAAAATTGCCAATATTAAAAATATATATATTTTTTTATGAAATACATCTAATATCACAAAACATGTAGCTATTAATAAATATAGTCTAAACGATAAGAATAACTCAGGTACCTGTGGCCTTTAGTTCCCTTATTACCATGTGAGTCTTACTGGAATGACAATAGTTATAACTTCTAGAATGATTAATTAATTTTCTTAAATGTTAGAAGTACGCATTAAAAACCATTTAATTTTAAATTTTAACCATTTAAAGCAATTTTGAAAAAAAATAGTTAGTATCTTAACGGCTATCGCTAGCTACTACTTTTCCCAATTTTTGTACCAACATACAGATTACGTATTGAATCTTTCCCATCTTTCCCAACATCCCCACCTTTCGAGACAATTCACATTAATCATCTTTTGGCTTCTTCGGAAGACATATGTTACCGTTCGAAAAAAGAAAGGGCAACGTCTGGAGACTACGGCGGGTAGGAAAATACTTCCCATATGAACGGTTCCAAGTATATTTTGACCGATTTTGCGACATACGGCCGAATATTATCATTTTATGAAATTAATTTAGGTTTCAAAATATACCAGCCATTTCTCGTTTAATGCAAACGTTGTTTTGTGAGCATCTAATCCAACATTTTCATCGAAATAAAAAACGTATGTTTAATTGATAACAAAGCTGAAGCGAAAAAATTAAAGGCTTATAGATTAGTTTTTATTTCAGTTTTTTTATTATGTAGTAGTCTATGTAACTATTACCGACATTTCGAAATTTCTTTGACTTCTTGCGCGGGGCGAAGTTTTATTATAACTGTTTTTAAAAACATATCGAATAAACTTATGTATCCAAGCATATGTTATATAGACAAATCAAATTTAATGTATTTTTTATGATCCTTTGTGTACTGTCACTGAAAAATCATAATATATATGAAGTTTTTAATAATTACAAAATTTTTAATGAGTTTATACTAAACACTTACTAAATCACCCTAATAGCACAACGCCTATGCACTAAAACTTCGGTACAAAATGGCAAGATTTATACCCCACTAAGGCATTTCAGCTCGGCTGAGTAAACTCAAGTCTACAAACGGACAGTTAAGCAATATGTAGAAGTCTAACCCAATAAAGATCCATACTAAGCTTCAAACGTAAAGTCAACGTTGTTTTACGTATGCGAAACGTAGAAAAACACGACTTCTATTCAATCACAAATGCTTAAGAAAAATCCTAAAAATATAGTGACCGGAGCACATATCGAATACCGATATATGGGAACGCACGCAACCGATATATGGGAACTGCCACTGAAATCAAAAGAAAAAATGCTTAGGAAACATACTGCATAACAAAACAAGCCCTACGCTGGAATCCACAAGGCTGCCGCTGATCTGGAGTTCCAACTAAGACATGGCCGTAGACTAGTTGCTTAAAGATGCACAATAGTCCTGGAATCAAATTACGAGAGAATCAGGCAATAGAGTAATAATAGTGAATAATAGTTCAGACCTTGTGTTCCACTAGGAGAGAAGGACAGCAAGAAAGTAAGAAAGTAAGGTTGCTTAAAAAAATTTATTAAAAATACTTAGTAGCTTATAGAAATAGAACTTCAGGCACTTGTTAAATTGACAAAAGTGTCAACTTCAAAGTCTACAGAGACGTTTAACGCTATCTGGTATCGCTAGAAACCAATAGGTTTAAGCATGGCTTACAGTCAAACAGATTAACCTAAGCTAACCTGACGTATCCTATATATACGCAGATGATTAAGCTTTAGTATTCCAAAATTACTGACAGCTAACCTTACAAGTATTAATAATAGGGCTAAATAAGTTATTATGTTATAACCAATATAAATCTATATATATATGTGATATATATTTATAATATATTTAATTTTCTTATTTTTTGCTTCTCATCAACTTTCAAGACTTTCATTTTATTTATCTGAATAATTGGTTATAAATATTTATTCAGATTTTCCTGTCTTTTATTTAAATAATTTACGACTACGCAACACAAACAACAACAACAATAATAATAATGCTGCATGGAAGTTTTAAGCTTCTTCTTTCCTTTGAATATTTCAGATACGCCAACAGTGACAGTTCCGTTTCAATTTCACCGATAAGCGCTTTCAGTAAAAACACCAAAAATAGCAAGAAATGAGAAAAAATATATAAAATCTTATATGTGACCAATAAAAATATATATTATATATACGATACATACATACGAGTATATAGTTATGCGCATATGTGAGAAAACATCATAAAAATCGTTGCAACTATAAGGACGCAACTATAAGGACTTGCAAATGGAGGGGGAAAGTTGAACGTATCTGCGAGTAAAAAGCGCACAAACTGATGCCAACCAACACTTGACTGAGATGATAAATACTAAATTTCATGCATTTATCCTTTCGACTGGTTTGCAGAACTTAAGGACAGCACCAGATAAAATGTCACATATAAAATCAATATAAAAACTTGTTATTTCCTTTGCTTGGTAATTTAGTGCAGATAATGAAATTTGCACATTTTGAGTTTACCAGAGAAGACCCATAATTGGTGTATGAAATATGTTGGGAAAAATATTTTAATAAACTAAGAAAAAAATTACTTTGAATTTTAGAAAAACTCTTATTACTTCTATAATGAAAAACTGGGCTGAGTAGTGAACAGCGGTCAAGAAGATTAGAGACTAGTATGGTGGATATGAAGGAAGGATAAATCAATAAATGAAAAAGTAAAAAATACTATCTTAATTTAGTAAACCTTTTACACTTTTATATTTAATAACGATCTTTATTATATTTAATAATAATCTTAATTATATTTATTAATAATTTATATTAATTAGCTCAAGTGGGTTTTCTTCGACACAAGGCCGTCACTTATAACCTAACCTAACAGATATTAATTGAATGCAACTGATTCGATGGAGTAAGAAAATTTGATCCATTTAGTAGGTGCACATTTATAAAGCAGTATTGATATGTTCTTGTCCAAATGCCTAATATATTGATAGGTAAAGTTAGATTAGGTTAAAGGTTGAGTTCTGTACCACTAACGCACATAAAAAATCCCGTTGTAATACTACGGATAAAAGACACTATCCGTACGTCAGATGTGAAAAACTGCATTAATGATAGAAGTCTCAAACATCTAGTATACGAACAGACGCACCTCCCTTAAGTATAACGGAACCAAACTGAAAAGTCTAATAAAAGTCTAAACATTTGGCTATTTCCCTTATTTTAAAGGATGACAATTCTATCAGATCATTTAACAAAGCATCTCTAAAGATTATGAATCTTTTTCTAGGTAATATATATATTATTAATAATACAAATCGGCCCTCTTGGCATGATGGGTATATAATGGAATATAAAGAACTATAGTATAGAGCGTTTGAGTTCAAATTCCGCTAAGATCTGATATAAATTCTTTATAGAATCTTTCAAAAATACTTTTACATTCTTTAAATTCATAAAAAAATCTATTACAAAATCTCCAATAAGTCTGTGCGTAGTTTACAGCCAGTCAGGTTACAGCTTACGGTCAGTCAGATTACAGTCAGTTAGGTTAAGAAACCTAGATTAGGTTATATCGATAATAGAGAAAACTGCTATTGTGGTATTACTGTTTTCTATCATATTACTGAAATAATAAAACGAAGTAGAATAATACCAGTTAGTAGAATAAATTATGAATAAATTCTTTTAAATCTTCATAAGACAGTAGTTAATTGCAACAACAAGTTTTTAAAGAAATAAAATCTAGAACGGTTCGAACAATAACGAAGAAACTACAACTACAAAAATTTGATTCGTTTACTAAAATTTGGCTGATCATACTATACTGATCAAGGTTCATAGGGAGGGAGACCAAGGTTCATACTGGACTGTAGTGCCAAATAAGAAAAAGACAATGCTGAACATCATCGGTCATCTTAAGAAATATTCGAATTTTTATTTAATTAATTTATAATCCGTATATAATATGTTAGACTGCAAGTGCCTGGCATAGAACTGCTTGTCAGATTAGAAACGTTGACTGATCGTATTTTCCACAAGTAGCCAAGGTTGCACAAACTTTCAATGCTCAAGTTTCACGTTTTTTGTCACTTAAATTGTAAATAACACTAACCAAAGCATTTTTAAATTAGAACGAGATTATAAACTGCAGCAGAAATATTTGAGAGAAAATGAAGACATCTGTTATACATAATTTTACTTACTATATGTTAAACGCCTTTCTTAGGTGCAAGCTATTCGCTAAACAGGCTGACCATACAGCTGTTTCAAGTATTGTCAAATATCTATTATCCTACCTGACGTTAAAATCAAAATTTAAATCGTCATTAAATGAAATAAATCTCAGAAATTTGACTTCAAGTGTTAGGCACAACTAATGGAAACGTCTATATAATTAAGATCAGTTTGTTTTTTCCTGCTATAACCTGAACGAGGACAAGACAGGTTATGACAGGTTTTTCTGTCTTTCCTTTTTGTAGAAACTGCTCCAGTAACGCTTCATTAATTTACAATGCATATGTTATAGTAGTGCCTTAACTCCAGCGATATTTTAATCTCAATGAATTTCACCCGGAATCCCACCATAAACTAACTTCATATATATTTTTTTATTTATTAATTTGATATAATGTATATACGTCACTAAATAAATACATATTTTCTTTCTAAGAATTTGAGAAATCGTATGCACCTGCTATTTTATATTGACATTTACTATAACTTTATGGAAACCTTTAATAGATTACTAACTGAACACACAATTGCGCTGAAAAAGTTTCTGGTCTGGATGTTTAAAGATATTGTACTGTGTAAGTCCGCAATTTACGGTAAGAAACTGCAAGGGAATACAATATAAAACGCGGCATTACTGTCTTCAAGTATAAATTACAAGCACTGAGATATTTCTTTACTTGGAGATAGTGATACAGGGTTCTACTTCTGTAAACTCAACTCGTACAATATCTAAACGAAAAAAAAACGTTCTTTAAAGTCTGCTTTTTAACTGTGTGTGATTACTTGATATATATGCTATTACTCTCCCATAGCACATATCAATATTGAAACACCATGCAGGAAAAAAAATTTTAACTAAAACTTGATTTGGAAAATATAAATTTTAATCCTTCAAGTTTGTGCAAATAACTGAATTGCATTATGTGTATGAAATTATTGTAATTAAAAGCGATATAGCACTATAAAGATATAGGGATCTGCTCAAGGTGTTTTAAAGATTTGAACCTCAGTCGTGTAGGTCCACAACTAGTACCGAAAGATCTGACCTTTAAGCAAAAAGGGACCATGAGATCACTAAAGACAAGATTTCAATAGGTAAACTCGACCCAAAATTTATCTAACGTATAATTACTACCAAAGAAACATAAATTTATATTACAACATGCGACTCAAGGATCAGGCAAGTGATTGGCGTTCACCAAACCAAGTAAATGCCACGGTCACAATTTTTATAACTTATAAGTGTTGTGTATCATGAATATTATGAATAAAGAAAATCAAAAGCTCAACAAAAGTTATTATTTGAGCATTATAGGACATTTGCGAAAAGCAATCCGCTAAAAAAGCCGAATTTGTGAGCAAAGAACTTTTGGAATTTGCACCACAATGACACAACTTCGTTCATATAACAGTCACCAAATTTTCCAAATTTGATTCCCTTTGATATCTTGCTGTTTGAACAACTCAAGAATCAAATTGGATCAAGCATAAGGCGCTTTGATCAATAGAAATAACTTTTAAAGGTACTGTCCTCCTTAAAAGTTCAACTCGATTATTAAGAGCATAGTTGTATTCCGTTGTTTCAAGTTCTTTATCTTAGTGGTATTATATCAACCATTTTATCTATAAACAAAAGGAGCTTATTAAGGAAATTCTCAATGTTATATAACTTCAATAAAATCCTTGACATAAAAAGTTTCTTAATACTAATTATGAAAATGGTAAGACTTTACTACTATTTCTCAGCTGAATAGTATATACACATATATCGTATAACTCACAAGAAATTAATTTGAGAACTTCATCATTCAACATAAAACACAGCATCGTGTAGTTCTTAACATCAACCACCTATTTTCATCAGCTAAAAATTAATCAGATCACGTACGGTTGTGATTTGGGACAGCACCTGTCTATCCAGCTGCCTGTCCGCCTTTCTCTCTAACTGTCTGTGAGCTTATCAAAAAGCTAATTTTACGACACATACCAAATAACGAACGGCACAAATAACACATGAGTAGCTTTTTAAGAAGATTGGCATAAAAAGTGAAACCATGTAATGACGCCTTCCATTTACACCACAGCGAAAACCTGTCGTAAACCACATAAATCCGTTGTTGGCTTGCTAGTTGGCTAGTTTGCTGGATGATTCACATTACACGGGTAAAGAATAAAATAGACAAACAATTTTCTACGAATTATATGGGTTCTGTACATTCATGAGCACATAAGTGTGTGCTCCCCGCAAGCACATGCCCATATATATTTCAAGTAAATAAATTACGTATACGCCACTGTGTTCCTATTTACCAACAAAATAGATAAAAATGCAAGGAAAGTGTTGGAAAAATTATAACGAAATCGGAAGCAGCGAAGCAAATGTGACTTGAGAAGCCAAAAGCCTAGCCAAACACAGCCAATAAAACTGATTTACAATAACAACAAGCAGCAAGCAACAAACAACAAACAGCTTCAACACATCGGACAATATAAATTCCTATTCCTATTTTATGATTTGCAGTTAGAGAAGTTACAAAGACCGCAAAACTCCTTAGGGAATTTACTCCAACAAAAGCAACAACAATAAACAAAGCACATCAAATTGCAGTCACAAGTACACAGACTTGTTCATTTCTTGTTCGGATTGCTTGCTTATCTGTAAATTCCTTTGATATTGTGTGGGTGTCAGTCTTCCTTGTGTACTGTTGCTGGTTCATCACAGTGACAACGACTTTAGTGTGCATCAGTTAAACTTTTGTTTTTGTTAGAAATCTTTGAGCAGGACGTGATGCGCTAACTAGCCACATCTGCACGTCAGATTCTAACTGGAAATTGAATTTCCTCAATTACAGATTACAACGTTTACTTATCCTCAATCATCGTTTTTTTATGGTTTCTGTCACAACACCCAAGTGTGTGCAGAATACAAGTAACCATGCTTTCATTTTTGCACAGATTCTGAACAAATAGCTAGAAACTTTAAACAAAACCCAAAAAAAATTAGGATTTAAGAAAAACCAGAAAACACAATTTGAAACTAATAGAATATATTAGCTTGTCCACTTCCAGAGAGAACGAAATGGAAAATAATTTTCTTTCGAAATTTTGGTACATAAAACAAAACTAAATATCCAACCTCACGTCATTTTCTCAACCACATCTACTAAACTATTTGATAAAGAGATAGACTTAAATTATATTTCATCAGTTTTAATTTGGTGTCCACACCTATATTCACTAATTAAAACTGGAGCCCCGTTACCAACATAGTAAATCGACAAATTAAAGAGATTTTTATTAAATTCAGTAGTATGCTACTGATGAAGACCATAATTCATCAGGTACTGTAAATGAATATAATGTGAGAAGGCTGCAGCTATGTAAAGTAATTAACTCTAATCTTATATGAGTATAAGATATATCTTATCTTATACCTTATCTTATATCACTTCTAATCGAGAGTTTTTAAACTCACCCAATAGCCGCTTTAATCACATTTTACTCCAGACATGCTCAAATACAAGTAATCTATTCATAGAAATAATAATATTGAAAGTGAAATATTCTTATTAATCATCCGTTAAGTTACATTATTAAAGTATACTAATAAGGTATACAAAAGGACTGCGGTAGTCAACATACAGGCAACGCCAAAAGGCAGGATTCCCTCATTCAAGTGAAGTTGAACCAATATACAACCTTGACTAAGTTCTTAATTTGCAAAATCACAGCTCTATCAGGTTGATAAGAAAATAGAATATTTTTAATCTTCTATTAGCGAAAGATGAACATTGGCAATGAAGCTAAAACATGGATCTCTGATTCTCTTCAGAGCCGCTAACTACTACATTTTATGTCCAATTTGATTCAAGTTTATCTAGAAATCAGACAGGTTTTTTTATCTACCAAAGTTTTGTACTCCTACAAACAACTAATAATTATTACGCAAGACCGTGCATATGTAAAAGAACCTAAACTGAAACAGCGGTATATCAGCTTCCTTCCCTTTATTTTCACTTCTGTAGCATCGTTCCTCCTCGTTTCATTTCCTGATATGCTCATATTTCCAGCTGGTATTTGCAAAAGACCTCGCTAGAAACATTCTTCATAATTGGTTGTATATAAATATGCAATGGTATTAGTAGATGTGGGTATTCACCAGAGTTCGTATTTGCGTACCCATGAGCGGCTTATTTCGGCTCATTCTGCTCACGGCTCATGAGCCGGCAATAAATTCTTTTCATACGATGGGTGACGCTCACGAGCGAGCCCAACTACAGAGCTCTCGCTTACGAGCAAGAGCCGCCATTAAGTTATAAATGGGCTCACGCTGGTGAGCAGCTCTTCATTATGAGCCAATTATGGGCTCATTGGCTCTCGCTCTGGTATTCACGTTGCAGTTTTTCTTCGTTTTTCAAAACGCAGGTCAGCTAACACTGCAAACTAGTTTTCAGTGGAAATATTCTCAATTGCAAAATTATTGCGATTGCATCATTATCTATCAATATTTAGGCAGTGTGCGAATTCTATTAAATTGAGGTAAAGTAAATTGAAATTTCCTGAGGATTTTTTGCACTGCACTTACGTAAATATTTATTTATTGTACTTATTTATTATTTTCGGTTAAAAGTTTTCAAATTTATTTATGTATTTATTAAACATCTTATAAAATTTTCACAATGATAATACCTAAATTAACTAATTTACCCTACTCGAAATTCTGGTAAATACCAACATTCGCTACCATACCGACATAATTTACTATTTCCCTCAATTAAGTCGAACTCGCACACGGCCTTAATGGGTTTTAAGTCTATTTTTTATGACTTTTAATGTTCAATTCACACATGAGCTTAACTTACTCATTTTACACCATTAACCACAAAACATCGAGATATATGTACTTAAAATAATGAGCAGCTAAAGCGCTGCTTTAATATCTTATATTCTCCGCATACAATCCATTACACTTTATTTGCATAAAGTCCCAAACACAGTTGCTTCTAATCGAATCAGTTTGGAAATGTAAATTTTTGTACAAATAACAACTTTCGTTACTCCTTTTTATTTTGTTCACTTCACTCCAAAGCAAATCTTTTTCCAATCACTATTCAATACTATTTAAGTACAAGTATGTGTGGACAGCTGTTGAACATGCCTTGTCCACTAGTGCTAACGGTTTTAGTATCAGCACAAACAACAACAACTCCAACAATAGCTGTTAGCAACTAAAGCGATGATTGCAATTGCAAAATTACTTTAACAGAAACTTTTTGCTGAGATCCAGAGTGGATACTTGCAAGGGAGAAAACAGCACAAAAGTGTGCATCAGAGCAAATAACAAGATTTGGCGCTTGGTTTTCGATGCCAATGCATCAATCCTTTTTTTGTATTTTTTATTTAAGTTTGTAATAAGGACACCCAAAAGAAATAAAGGAAAACTTTCGGTTTATTGATTGAAGCAGAAAATTTGATCATAGCTTGGAAAATAAAGTTGAATGTGTAATTAAAAAAAAATGTTTGCTGTGCCACGAAAATTCTTCATTGAAGTATTTATTTTTGTTAGTTTAACATCAGTTCTTAATAAAAATTCCTTTTATGAGGAGCAGTCAAATGGTAATATGAAAAAATTGTAACCTTTAATAGCACTTATCTATCAATGGCTTTATTATCATTGTGCTGTTTTACTAATGCTTCCTTAACGGCGTTTAGATATTTAGTTACACTTAGTTTTTGTGAAAATCCGTTTGGATTCTCTGCTAAGTGCAAAGCATGTGCTAAAAGTGGTATTTTACGTATACTTCGTCCACTTAAGCCGCTGCTCTGCTCTACTATTTCCTCAATTTGCTGTTTATAGCCAGGAAACAATTCTACTTCTTCCAATATTTCTACTCGCATCAACTCTAGAAGTACTGTTTCATAGATTTTCCTGATGGCTTTTTTGGTGGGCAAACCAATATATTGCTTTACATCAGCACGATCAATAAACGCGTCATCAATTGTCTTTGCAAGATTGGATGTAGCTAGTATTAACACATTGGGATATTCCTTTATACTATCTAATTGTGTAAGCAAAGCATTTACTACACGCATTGCATCTTTAGGTTCCTGTGAAGACATCGAATCACGAGCAAAAGCTAGCGACTCAACTTCGTCGATTAACACACAAACTAGATTATCTTTATTCACAACGATTTCACGTATCTTGGAAAACAAACTCATTACCAATTTACCACTTTCGGAAAACCACTTAGAAAATAAACTATGACTGTTAATTTCTATTAAATGCGTGTGACGATATTTCTTTACACTTCTTATAGCAATTTTTTGTGCTAATGCTTTGCAAAGGCTAGTCTTGCCAGTGCCTGGTGGTCCGTGTAACAATATAAGACGATTGCAGGCTATCACATTTTGATTAACATTATGTTCCGAAAATAATAAAGCAGAAAATGCAAAATTCAATAACTGAAATTAAATGAAGTTAATACGCGTAAGACCGAGCTATTTATATAATCACCTACTTTTTCTTTTAGTCCCTGCTCATAAATTAATGTTTCCCACAAACCAACAAAGGCTGTTGATGGCAATATCCAGTGATGAAAAGTTGGCACAGCGTCCATATCACCTTGGCCATCTATCTCAAATAACTCAGTTTCCATAGGCCGATTAATGGCCGAATAGAAATGAAAAATAAGATTTTGATCGATATTATCTATTATCAACTGTTAAGTGAAAAAATAATAATTAATAATGTTGACACTAACGACAAATTAACTCACTTCGTCTTCTTCAGTATCACAATCAATATAAACAGATTTAACTAAATTCAATTTATTATTTTCTAACAAATTTGATGGAAAACATTTGTTTGGAGCAGGCTTTTCAGTTTTAATCATATCCGTCAGCAAAGTCTTTAACGTGGACTCCTCGGAAGCTGTTGTCCTACAAAGGATTTCATAGATTAATAATAACAAAATAAACGTAAACTTACCTATCACATCGCACGAACTGTACCTCCACATGCACAACATATCTTTCAGTACCATTATTCATTTTTAAAGAAATAATTTAGAAAAAATTTACAATAAAATATAGTAAAACTGCGTTTGCTTTAAAAAGTTGAAGTAAGCGCCAATATGAGAGATAATTTATAGCTTCGCAGGGTTGTATTTTGTGGTAATATAAAAAAATGTTTAGAAAAAGTATTAATTTAGGAACTGTAGTAATATCTCATGGTTTAATTTTTTTTCGAAAAAGAGTTTTAGATTTGTGCTTACTCATATCAGATATATTAAAAATATTTAAAAAATTCGATATTTACAGGTCTAGTGAAAACAAACTATAATTTGATTTTATAAGCATTTTTAAACAATATGCAAGCAAGCACTTCTTTTCAAGAAGACAATACATCTCATAATTTAAAAAAATTTTAGATTTATTTTCTGATGCTTCAATGTTCAATTTTTATCATCAAACAATTATCAAACAAAAACAAATACAAGTAGAGTATTTAATGCTTTAATGAAATTAAATTTATTGCAGTACGTTCCACGAATAATTATATTATTTTTTACAATAACAAAGTCATTCATGTTATCGATTGAAATAAAAAACAACACATTTTGGAGACAAACATCGAACTCAAACTCTAGTTTAATATTACTGATTGAAGAGTATATTAGTTTAAGCGACATTAACTTTGAATTTCTGGTAAAACTGACAGCTCCTTCATAATGCACCACAATTCATCGCATAATCGGATAAACGACAACATATGAACTTTTTTGGTTTTTTTTTATTATTTTGTTTTTTTTATTTTATTGTTCATATCAAATGAAGTAGATACTATTAGCCAAAAGTAAATTTGTGTTAACACATTAGCCACATTTCAAATAATTATTATACAATCAGTTATTACAAAAATATATATAAACTGAAGATAACAAATTTTTATAGAACGATTTGCCATTACCTATAGGTAAAATAATAATACATTTCTTATTTAAAAAAAAAGTTCGTTATTGTTTGTTGCCGCCTTTGTATCGCTTGTAACTGGCTAGCGATTCTAGTTGATCCCAGGACCACGGGACCCAAAAATAGTTACCCTATAATATACAGCGTATTGTAGAAGTTTTTGAAGCATTTCGCGTAATTCAGAAAAATATAAATAGGCACCACACACAGATCAAGTTGCAACTCATTCTTTTGATATACTTTTCTCAGAAGCAAAGTACACAACACGCCTATAAAAAATATAAACAATAAAAGTATATCAATAAAAAATAATTGTTAAAATCAAAGCATTCTTGCAGCTTTAAGTTATGGAAGCGCAACATTAATAATATTATAAATGCCCCCCCGACACAAGAATATAAGGTGAAACACAATCATTTGTAGAAATAAAAAAACCCAGTGCATTGCTAAACCACACATTTTACACTCATTTACATTTACAAACAATAGATTTTATTAGTTAATTCTTAATTTTAAGCATCTGAAGTACCCAATAAGGAAGTTTTAGTATTTAATTGTTGATTCTAAGAAATAAGTATTAAATTTCTTATGTGCGAAACGTCTTTTCGGATCTTTTTTACTATTAGCTGGCGTTAAGTTTGACATAAGACCTGCTTTTTGAGCCATTGTAACCATCATGGCAATTCGCTTTTGTTGTCGCCGACATAAGCCTTTTAGTAAAAGAAGACATTTAACAGATCGAATAAAATTTAAAAATTGTATATCTACCTGTGATGCGCTGGGGTAACATACAACCATCTGATCTTACATATTGCGATAGTATAAGCACATCAGTATGTTTGATTTCTAAGCCCAATGTACATTCCGGACAAAATTTACTCTGACAAACCTCTTTCAATAGTTTCTGAGCGCGCGGCGATGGTAAATTTACACCTTCTACTACCAATGCATTATTTTCAGTTCGTTCGTTTACTAAAACGTAAATATATTAATTAGCAAATTAAAATAAAAAAAGAAATGTTGAAAGGTTATGAAACGAATGAGCACTCACTTTCTTTAACTAAGTACGGTACTGTTGTATTAAAATTTCTACTCGTTATTATGCCTTTAGGAAAAAGACGAACAGTCCTTATAATTACTGACATTACTTTTATTTATATAACTAAAGTTTATGTCAAGAAATTTAAAAAATATTAAACACAAATTCCTCATGCAACAAAAACCGCAACAGCTGATTTCCTATTTTCAATTTATGTGAGAATTCACAATAGATTTACTCAAATCAGAGAATAACTTTATTGCTATGTGACTCCTCACTACTTAACTTATTTATAGCGTTATATTCATATACCAATATGATGATAATTATTAATTATGAAGAGTGGAACTACTGAAATTTATTTTGTAATTACATTGCTTTGAACAAAAATTTAATATACTAAAATCGCAATTATTCTGTAAATCGGTTACATTTTGTTTGCAATAAAGATATAACGTAACTAATGCAAACGATTAATTTATATCTTTAATCATATTAGTATATTTTTATATAAAAATGAATTATACCATTTATACTTTGTACTAATAGTATGTTCCCATTGCCTTCATTAAACCAATTCATTTAATTTAGCTCCCATAAGGGAAATTACCTCATACATGTCGAATGTAATATGGCGTTTACACTGGCAGAAAAAGGCCATTTGAAAGTGTTTACATTCGTTGTATTTAATTTGTTCTCATTTTAAACAGCTGATTTTTCATCTTGTCTGCTGAAAATGAACGTCATTCATACAGAATGTGATGAAATGAATCGCATTCGCGCTTGATATTTTGTATGCAAGAATAAGCCATTCACTTCTCATTTTTAATTTTTACCCAAAATGAGCCATTACCGGTCAGTGTAAATACCGTATAAGACTGCAAAACATTTTTTTCAAATGAGAAATTATCAATTTTTCACATATTTATCACATGAAAATATATATAAATAAACAAAAAACTAGAGGTAAGAATTTTTTAACAATTTTTGTTGTGTTATAAATAATATATATAATTGGTATATAAAAATATATAAATAAGTTAATATATCAAATAAATATTTGATATCATTATACAATATTATATATTACTTAACAAATATGAAAGAAACACATATACAAAATAGTGTTGTCACAATTCGTTTGTGTATATTTCGTTATTCGGTTTCTACTGCTTCTATAAAAATATATACAATAATTAATAAAAAATTTTTATACATATTTTATGTTGCTAAATACGAAATTCTTTATGAAATGAAATAAAATTAGCTTAATTTAAAAATAGTTCACATATTCTATTTCAGTTTGTATTTTAATTTTGATAGAATCATTTCAATTTACAACTCAAGAGTTGGCACAGTATGGCACGGACTCATAATCATGTGCGGCAAAAATAGTCCACGACTATTTTCAAGCATCAGAGGAAAGTTGAATTGGAGTATGTTAGGTGGATATAATAAGTTATACCATTTGTATAATGGTATAATATATATAATTGTCCCATAAATGTCATTGTAGATGCGCATACATGTATAATGTAATTATCTTTTGAACCCGTATATAGTTATTGTGAATTTTTTAAAATTCTCTCCAAGCAGAGCTAAAATATTTTCTTCTTTTTTTCGCTGTTTGTCTTGTTTCAACTAATGTATGCTTCCACTTTCAGAAAAATTCTACACATTTTTATTTGTTTTTGTTTTGACTGTATTTATTACATATTTGGAATCGCTCCAATTTATTATTTTCTTTCAACTGTAAACTCAAATTATATGTTTACTTAAATGTATTTCTAAATTAATCTTCTAGTTTGCTTGTTAATATATCGTACTACTTTTGCAATACAAATTTTAGAAGTATCAAACAAATTTTTTTTCCCTAAACATGGAAATTATTTAATCTGGCGTTTACACTGGCCGAAAATGGCTCATTTGAAAATGAGTTTACATTTGTTGTAATTCATTTGTTCCCATTTGTTTTTTCAACTTGCCTGTTGTTTTAATTTTTTGCATAAAATGTTGCATGAAGGTTAAATATACCTTCAAACCTTGCAATACTGAAACTGAAAACATATTTTTTACTTCAATTAATTAACTTTTGAGAAGCAGAAATTCTAAAAAAAAGTGTATCGTTTTCAAGGAAATGCAACCACCAAGCATTTGTTTACCTTTTTTTGTAAATATGTTAAAAATAGCTTTATCAAACTGTCAAAATACCATAAAAAGCTTTTATTTAGAGTATGTTTAATGCATTCCTTTACATGTGGAACATATTTGGAACACATTCGACCCTCCTTGGAACGCATTCATACAGAATGTGAACCAATGGATATCATTCGTGCTTGAAATTTTGTATGCGAATATGACCCATTTACTTCTCATTTTCGAATTTTGACTGAAATGAGCCATTTGAGGCCAGTGTAAATGCCGCATAATAAACTTATCATATAATAAGGTACAAGACGTACCATTTTATAAAAAATATTCTTTCTAAATACATAATGTTACATATAAAATATATTCGAAACAGCAGATATGTTACATTCTTTCTTTCGTTAAACGCAGAGTCCATTGTTTGAAGAATATTAACATTTTCCGATATAACTTGACTAAAAATGATTTATGTTACGTTTGCACTTTAATAACCGCAGACCTGAGCAGATATTAAAATATTGCTCTAATCTAGTTTTTAGATTGTAAATTAACAACAAAGAAATAAAATTTCCTTTCGGTCAAAATTTTTTTAACGATAGTGTCTTTCTCTGCAAAACTGCAAATAGCTTTAAATAAACTAATTAATTGTTGAATATCTTTCTACGATATATTATCTAATATTCATTGACTTTTTTTTAAACAACAAATAAGTTAAATAAAAGTATATTTCAAATTTGTATAACAGTTATTGTGAATGTTTCAAAATTCTCTACAAAATTAATAACCAAGCAGTACATATTTCGAATTTTGTTTCGCCGTTTGTCCTGTTTCAACTTACGTCTAATTCCGTTTACAGAAGCAATCTACACTTAAATTTCTCTGTAATTTATCATTATCCGTTTTATTTTTGACAAGTTGTGTGCATTTCTTCCAAGCAGGAGGTGAAGAGGTTATATTTTATATTTCGGGTCGTGCTAAATTTTTTTTTGTTTAAACTGTAAGTATTAATATTAATTTTTTCAAATTTATCTATATATTTTTAATTTAATGCATTAATATTATAATAATCTTATGTGTGATGGAAGAATGTGAACTAATTTGTGAAATAGCAAAGTTCAAATAAAATGTGCGTTTGCACGCTTTTACGCATAATTTGTAGATGCCTTTAAACGTAATTAAATGAATATAAGAATTTAAATTAATAAGACTTAGAGGAACAATTTACATTTTGTTAAATATAACAAATTTTGTTGTATAATTAAGTCGCCACATTTTCAACAACGTGACTCATAGTCATATAATTTCTCTTTGTATTGTTCAATAATCAAACAAAGACTACTTTTTTGAAACTTTAAAACTAAAGTTTTATTTATTTAAAAAGGTAACTTATATGTGAATATAAGTCGTAATTGAAAATAAAAGAATTGTGATTTTATTCTATAAAAAAATGGTAGGTTTTCTATATGCGTTTCTGAATTTCAGTATCAAAAGATTACATACCTACAAAACCACTTCAAAGTACAGTTAAATATTTGCCCTCAAAACATTTTTTTTTTCGCATTTGAAACGTTATTGATAACGAAAATTTCAACAAATTTATACATATTAAATTTTATGTGCCGTTAACATAATTTCATCATGATCATAATTTTCATGCACCCTATAAAAATAGTTAGTATTATGAACATTTAATACTTTAAAATTGATATGACACAAGAGGTATAATTGACATAAAATATTCATTGTGAAATATTTTTTTTTTTATATAAACTGAGAAACTATTTACATATTACACACACATTTTGTTTTGATATTATTATCTCTCAGCGAATTGAGGTCAATGTGTAGTTAAGAAAAGATTCCATTAATCTGTAGTATAATAAAAGTATACTACAGTCACTAGGAATTTTTGTCAATCTTTGTGTTGTAACCATGTCCGTTAGTGGGATCTATAAATTATATAATAGCTGTAGTAGAGAGTAGATATAACTTAAGGTATAGGTGGTATTATTGAATATAGTCCATATTCAAATGAAGAAATCTGGGCACAAATTAATAGGACTGAAATTAGTTTGTTTGGATATGAAAATAAATGAACATCATTAAAAATAAAACTGTAGTTTTGGCACACATTGGAGATAGATAGGCATATTTATGCATAACAAGTAACTATTTAGCATTTCATATAGACTTTAATTGGTTCTAAACTATTTAAACAAATTTAGTTTAATTCCGTTTAGGACACTATTAAATTAAAAGGATCTTGGATTATATAACAGCATAAAATTTATACCAAATAAGTGCCATAAATAGATTAAAATTTTCTTTTCCTTAAAACAAAAAATAAGTGTCCAAAACCATTTTGAGTTGCAGTTGACACAGTCTTATTTCTAAATATTTCAAAAGAATTACCCTATCTTTACAAAACTGGTAACTAAGTCTTGTCCTAATTTTTCGAATTTTTTTTTTTTAAATAGATACACAAATAGCGTAAATAAAATCTACGTTAACTTAAAATTTTACAACTATTGTAACATATTATATGTATTGTAACATATACAATAAATATTAAAACACATGCCATATACTACATGTTTAATTTTAAGTTACTTATGAAGGACACTATTAAATTAAAAGGATCTTGGATTATAAAACAGCATAAAATTTATACCAAATAAATGCCATAAATAGATTAAAATTTTCTTTTCCTTAAAACAAAAAATAAGTGTCCAAAACCATTTTGAGTTGCAGTTGATACAGTCTTATTTCTAAATATTTCAAAAGAATTACCCTATCTTTACAAGACTGATAACTAAGTCTTGTCCTAATTTTTCGATTTTTTTTTTTAAATAGATACACAAATAGCGTAAATAAAATCTACCTTAACTTAAAATTTTACAACTATTGTAACATATTATATGTATTGTAACATATACAATAAATGTTGAAACACATGCCATATACTACATGTTTAATTTTAATTTGCTTATGAAAATGGAATCGTTTATTTGTTTTTATATACATTACCTAGAAATGTTTTTTTCTTAAATTTAAATACAAAGTTAATTTTTAAATATATAATATTATCTGCAAACATACTTGTCACACATACGTTTAAATAAAATAGTAAGGTCGGTTATGACTTATTGTAGCGTGCGCTACATAAAGATCAACTCGTTAAACGAAAATGGCGTCTTCCTCAGATCGGCAGAGATCGTGTACTTATTTTGTCTTGTCACATTTTTTACCACAATATCGTTTCTTACCGTTCGTTTGCCGTCATTTCATAAAAAGAGTTTGGAGAGTAAAGTGCCGTGCGCATATTTTTTTTATACAAATTATTTGACTTTAATATATTTATTTATTTTTTTTATCTACAAAAAAGAATTTAAAACATAGTTTTGCAACTAATTGTGATATTTATATTTAGTTTTTATATTAAAAATATTAAGTAACTAAAATTAAAACTTTAGCAATTGTGTGCGTGCGTGTCAATTTTGCAACAAAAAAAAACCGGATATTAAAAGAAAGCAAATTTTTAGGTGAAAAGAGGAAATCTGTAATACATTTGCACTTGAAATTCCAACAGTTTAAGGTTAATTGAGTTATTTTACTTAATTTTTTTATTTATAATTTACAAATCGATTATTGAAAATACAAAGTGAAAAGGTCACAACATATTACTTTTTACGGAAGTCTAAATTAAAACTGCTTTAAACAATTTATCATAATTAAATTATATATTTCCGCAGCGTAAATCTGTAAGTTATATGCAAAATATATGTATAATGTAAAAAAATTAAGATTTTTCGTCATTGAATTTAAAACACTTATTTTTACAAAATGGTGAATATTTTGCTCGCCTGGGTTTCGTCGTGTTGACCTGTTTTATGCATATATATATATATATATATATATATATAGTATATAGCTAATATATGAAATTTCTCTTCGTTTTTTTTTTTTTTTGTTTTAAATATTTTAAATAGCTTTCACACTTTCTACTGGTAAATCTGAACACATGGCACAAAGTGGAGTCGACTGATATCAGCAATCAATACTTTGAGGTTAAGGTTCGGTCATACGAGTCGAAAAATACCCAATGATATTTTTCAATAAATAATATAAAACAAAATTATTTATTAATTAGTCTACAGTAATTATTAATAAATAAATAAAAAATTTTAATATCTTTTACACAATAGTGTAAAATTTTTAAGAACATATCAGCGGCACCACACATGGATATGCCAGATCTATATAGAACTGGTGCGCGACATATGTTGAACACACCACAGAACAGAAATCAATATCTCTTATTGAAGCAATAAGAGTGAGAACGGTTGATCCCTTTGTCCAAAACATGACAGAAAAATTGTGTGAAATTCCTTTTCAACATTAACTAGATATAATATATTTAGGAAAAGATCATAGCATAATGAGACGTAGACCTATTTTGAATATTTAAAAAAAAAATTAGATCACTAACATATATAGAATAACATATTGTACCAGTTGAAAAGTAATAGATGTTCTATAAATTCGTATATTATGTTAACTATCTAAATCTCGGTTGGGGTATGATTTTCTTCACCCATATTTTAACTGTGAATTTTGTAAAGATCAGCAACAGTGAAATCGAATTGTAGATTGGATTACATTATATTTATATTTCATAACCTTTATTATTAAGACTTATGGTATCTAGAACTAAGTATGAGTTGTAAAAAACATGAATGCGTTACTAGACTTCGTGCAGTGTGCGATAGATAGGGAAAAGGTTGCTAAGAGAAATATATGAAGAAGAAAGGGAGTCTTACATAGGCTACAAGACGAATTGTACATATTTGCTGGTATATTCCCTGTTAAAAGTGATGAGCGACATTTAATCGTATTGAACGACAAGTTAGACCATAAAGTAGACACTTTTTATGGTCACTTTATATTTGTAATTCATTTCATTCCTTCTTGCTATATAAATCCATATAAGCTCCAACAACAAGAATAATATGAAAACCAGGGTGAGAATAATATGAGAAGGTATATTGTGCGGTATGAGAGAAAAATATGTGGACGTGGGTGTGGGTGAGTGCTAATTCAGATAACGTCAACAGGGACAGTAATAGCAATATCAAACATCTACATAATTGATGTCTTCTTAATGCAAAATGCGTTTTATTTTAGCTTTTAAATTCTCTCTATATATCTAAAAGTTCATAAAATTTGTCTTTGATTTAACTAGTATTTCAATTATTTGAAATTTATTCAAATCTACAGTTTATGAAGGTAAAAGTTAACTAAAAAAAGTTATTTGTGTTAAAAAATCACTTTAAAGATGTGATATTTCCCATTGCCTTGAAGGTAATTCAACAATTGGGTGAGCTACCCTTCTTAGGTGGTGTTAGACGAGTGGCTTGGGGAAACACTGCAGCAGTTGTCATAATCTAATATTATGTTCGTTGTTATTATTATACCTTTTTTTCTATTAATATAAGTTGATTCAGATTGATAAAAATTTTTTTCAAACAAAATGATTAATATTTTTCCATATATTTATTATTTAAAATACTTAAGTAAAGATTTCAAGAATTAAAATATATTTACGTATTATTTTTATTATCTTTCAGCAAATTATTGTATGAGTCAGAAAACTGAAAGACCAGTATTATCAGGTCAGCGCATCAAGACCAGAAAAAGAGGTAATATTTTCGAATTTATTTCTATTTACATATGGGGATTTTTTTTAACTTAAATTATATATCATATATATCAATAGATGAAAGAGAGAAATATGACCCAACAGGATTCCGTGACGCGGTCATTGCAGGTCTTGAAAAAACTGAAGGTGACTTGGAGCAAATATCCAAATTTCTAGACAGCGCTGGTAATAAACTTGATTATCGTCGTTACGGCGAGGTTTTATTTGATATATTAATAGCTGGTGGTTTACTCGGTAAGTGATAATAATGTAATACAAAAATTGTTGCAAATTTAATTAATTTTTGGTATTTTTTTTTTAACCAATAGTCCCTGGCGGTTCAATTTCTCAAGATGGTGAAAAACCACGTACAAACTATTGCATCTTCGAAGCAGAAGAGAATATGGAAGCTATGCGTCAGCATGAGCAGGTAAATGAATAATTACTGATGAAACATACAAATAAACAGTGGCAATGTTAGGAAGCGCTTTTATCAAAACTTCCAGCGCCACTTTTAATAATTAAATCTGCATCTAATTAGAGCCAATTATTAAGTTACAAATTATAATAATAGGTGTCACATGTATGCTAGACTAAACGAAACATTAAACTTGACTTCGTTTTAAGCTAATAATATCGCATATCGAAGATTTCAAATGTTTCAACAAAAATTCTTATTAAAATATCTTTTTTTTTATTTGTTTAAAAATTGATTATTTATAAGACGAGAGTTAAAATAATTTAATTAATTATATGTTTTTCATAGATATTCGTTTATCTCATGCGAAGATATAAGTACCTCGAGAAAATGTTCGAGGAGGAGATGAAGAAAGTGTTGGTCTTTATTAAAGGGTTTTCTCCAAGTGAACGAACAAAACTTGCGCGTATGACTGCGCTTTGGATAGGTAAATATATGATTTGAACTAAAATTTATATACATATAATATGTAAATGTATGTCAACTAATGGGAATTCAGTTTCTACGAGTTTTGATTTGTAGAATCTACGTTTAAAGTTGACATAGCATATTTTTTGAACGCACAAACTTTTGCTTCAAATAACTAAAGCAAGAGTCTTTGTTCAAAAACACTTATTTATTTTTTCAATAAACGACAAAATACCAACTTTTGGGAATTCAGTTTTTACAGAATTCTTAAACTGTAAAAACATGTTAAAAGTTGGTAAATAAAATTTTAAATGTACTGACATTTAAGTTGTATTAATGATATAAATGTCATTGTTTTAAAGACATAGTAATTGATTTTATATTTATTTAATTAAAGCAGTGCTTATGGATACTTAACATATATTAATTTCTTAATTTTTTTGATTATTTTATTACAGTAAATGGCTCTGTACCACCAAATGTACTGTTGGTTCTAAATAATGAACATTTAATTAAGGACGGTATTGCTCTAGAATTTCTCGTTGAGCTATTTGTTACTTTTAAGCAAGAAAAGGGCATTGCATATCTGGTACAAGCTCTAAAAAAAGGTGGTCTTGAAAGCAAGTAAGTAGTTACAATATAAATAAAATACAGTATTTTATGATTACGTAGTTTGTCATTTGTCATTTGCACACACGATCCTGGCATTCGATTATAACTCCAAATCATTGTCATTGGAAAAGTTGTGCTAGAATGAATCAAAATGATTTTGGGTGTCTTGATTTCTAATTGATAGAATTTTTAGACAATAATCATAGTAACATTTAATATTATTTCTACCAAATTGAATGTTGTACAAGAGATTTTGTTTGTTTATATAATAGTAATTAAAATGGGATGTAATTCTGTTTCATTAAAATAATTAATTCAATTCAAATAAAGAATTAGTCTTTGTTTATTGTTACAGATATAAAAAATTATTTTTAGCTTAATTCAATCAAAATTATTAACTATAATGCTTTAGTTAGATATATATTTTTTAGTTTTATAAAACAATCGTAAGCGCCATTAGCCTCTTCAATTTAGCACAATATATTTTATAGTTACTGCTATATTACATTCACATAATCGTTAGTGTTGTTGTTGTAACTCATAATGGAAGAGCGGTGAGAAGAATTGGGTTCTCATAGCTACGCAATTTTGGCCGCACATAGAACCATAGCGTTTGCCAAAATAGTTGGTGGTGATTAGTTTCCAAGTGTTAGGTCATATCCAATTTGTTAGGAAAAAATAAAGTAGATAATAAAATATATCTGCATCACAATAATGAGCTTTAAAATGTATTATAATTAATATATTTTCTATACAAATGTTAAAGCCAAAATTTAATTAAAAATTAGACAATTTATTTTTCAGTTTTTATAATTACTGTCTGAATTTTTAATTCATATATGATGTTTTCAATAACTTTTCTGAAAAGTTTATATTCTAAGAAGATAGTTCATACATATATTGTGTTAATAATTTTAGCTCTATCACCGATTACCGATATCACCGATGATTAAGTTACATTCAAATCCATTTTGGACAAAACAAAAAAAAATAGTAACATTTAAAAAAAACGGATCAGTAGAGGGATCCATTGTAAGAATAAAGTGTTGTTTAGGTCTGTTAGAAAATCAGCTTTTCTAATTTATTTCTGAAAGTTTGTGTTAAAACAATAATAAACAATAAAAAAACAAATTAAACCATCTATAAAATAAAATAAGATTTTTCAATATTTTAGATAAATAAACATTAAATCTTTTACAAACATTTGCATATTGGAAGCACGGAAAGTTTCAGGAAGAAACTTATGTACATGAATTAATTTCTTTAATTAACTTTCCAAGAAAAATTGGTCTTATATTTAATTCGCAAATAAACGTGCTTTATTTGGGTGTCGATTTAATTCCAAACAAGTTTTAAATTTTCTACAAATTATACAGAAAAAAAAATCACTAAACTATTCAAATATTTATTAACACTTTCTCCCTTACTAAATCCTTATCATTTAAAATACTAATACTATTAAAACACTAATAAAATATATATTAATTTACTTGTAGACTCATGGACTTTTTCCCACCAAATAAACGCACTGAAGATTATTTAAAACAAGTTTTCCTTGAAAAGGATCTAACTGAAATAATAAAACTACACAAGGCTCAGGCAAGCCAAGAAGCAAAACGTGAATTGCAACAAACTTTAATTGACGACATTAATGATGAAAAAGCACACTCAGAAATAACAGCAAATATCAAAGATTTTGCACTGAAATCTAACATTCCCGATCATGAAGTTATTATAATTGTAAGTGTTCATTCTTCATTTGTTTTAAATTAACTAAACTATACATTGAATATATCTAAAAACTAAGGGCGGGTACGATAAACCCGGTTAAATCATTCTTTAGTTAACTTACGTATTTTCTTAACCTGTGGATGCGTCCATTAACAACTATTTATTCACTATGGATAGTTAACCATGGTTATTAAAAATTATAGCAGTTATTGTTTTGCTTTTTAACTAGTCTTAAATTTTAAATTATATTGATTAGAAAATACATCAATTCATCGGTTAACCAGTACTTGAAATTAAGCGGAAAAAAGGTGAAAAAACCGATGCTATATATGAATAGTACTATTAAATATAAATCATGAAGACAACTCTTTCGCTCGTTGATTCGCGTATACAACCAGTGCTTAACATCAGAATAAATAAAAGGTATGCCCACAGTTCAAATAAACTACACTCTTTCGCTACAGTAGTGGACAACTCTCAATGTAGTTCACTTATGGCGTAGAATACAGTAGTCAAAAAATAAGCAAATCATTTAAAGAAAAATTTCTGTATAAACATTTTCAATTATTATTTTTGTTAAGAGATGTGGACTGCAACTGTCAGATCTATATTGTGTGGTCTTCTGGGTTTAGTGTAGGTCTCTCAAGCTCTTCCGTGAGGGTATATATTCACAGGAATCTATTCCGTTTGTGCATTAGCGCAGGGCATTCTAACAGCACATGTGTGACTGATTCTTCATTCTCTTTGCAGAATCTACAGTTTGCATCCGTATATATCCCCAGTTTTGATAAGGTGATATTTTAATTTACAGTGCCCTGTTAGGATTTCTGTGATGATTCTATGTTTTTCCTTTGACAAATCCGCACACTCCTGGTATCTCTGATTGTTATAGGTATCAATAAGTGATTTAAATTGTTTTAATCCTGGAGTAATTAATCCTCAGTAATCTTTTTATAACTTTTCAATGTAAATAGCTTAATGTAGAAATCTTCCATGATAACTCATTTATAATAATTTCTGCATTTTTCAGATTTGGTCTACTATAATGTCACTCGGCGAATGGAATAAAAAAGAAGAACTTGTAACTGATCAAGCAGTAAGGCATCTAAGGGGCTACTGCCCACTTTTACAAGCTTTTGCTTCAACTGATCGATCCGAATTGGCACTTATATTGAAGGTGCAAGAATTCTGTTACGAAAACATGAATTTTATGAAGGCTTTCCATAAAATAGTTTTGTTGTTTTATAAAAGTAAGTTATAAACAAATTGACAATATTAAATTTTATTTGTAATTAATACTGTATTTTATATTTTAGCTGACGTACTTTCTGAAGAAATTATACTCAAATGGTTCAAAGAAGCGCATTCGAGCAAGGGCAAGATGCATTTCTTGGAACAAATGAAAAAATTTGTTGAATGGCTACAGCTCGCTGAAGAAGGTGAGTGTGAACTAATTAATTTTAGAATTAAAATTAAAGTGTTAAGCAGAAGGCAATATTTTGAGAATAATTTTGATTAATAAATACATACTTATCAATTTTGTTGTACCATATTGCCAGACTAATATAATTTGTTTTGCTTGCCTAATTATTTTTTTACTATAGATACATTAGGCCAATGAAAATTATGACAAAATAATATTAAAACTATTGATATGCATTTCTAAATTTTAAAATTTAAAATTAATTGTTCTCATAATTATTTTGAAGTAACTAAATGCTAGAAAAATGTGCATTAATTTTGGGTGTCTAACTTCCTAAAATTTCATGGATTCGATTAGACAAATATTAGTGCTACATATCACAAATAGAATATCTAAAAAAAGGAATAAAATAGATTTGAACAATTACTATTAGATTTAATTTAATTATAATTATATAATATATATATATATATAAAAAAAAGTCGATTCAAATAATTAATGATTTATTATTTTTATTTTACAGAAAGTGAATCCGAAGATGAGCAAAAAGAAAAGGAACAATTTTGGCAAATATCTTAAATATGTAAAAGAGTTTTTTTCGGCGAAACATAAATTTAAGTAACAGTTCTCTATAATAACACTCAACCTCCTGATTTGACGAAAAATAGATTTATATAATTAATTCTCATGTAATAAACCAAACCGTTAAAAAAAAAATCGACTCGCTATATAGTTATATCATTTATATATAAGTTGTGTAAGTATATCTTTAACAATGCATGAATTTAAATGCAATTATTTATAATATACACTAATATATACAACACCGTATTTATATAATATATCTATATGTATATATATATATTATATAATAGTATATTTATATAAATGTTTCAAACAAAAGCTATTCTAAAAGTTAATTTGAATTGTATTTGGGTATTGTTCAATAATTATATTTAAAAACAAAAACAAAAAATAAAAATAAAATTCCTTTTGGATGTTATATAAAAGAAAGAAAAAAAAAATACATTAATTTTTAATTATATAAATTGCCAAATTAACAAAAACCAACCAAAATCCGTAATCAATATTAACCAACAGAGTTTAGAAAAGGTTAAAGAACTTTTACATATTATGTTTTCTACTGATATATAATTTTAATTAAATGAGATTTTATGAGAATTTTAACTGAACAAATGCTAAAACACCGTAAGTTCATCCATCATAAATATGTAATTTATATATAAGAAATAAAAAACAAACAAAAATTAAAATATGAAGTTAAAATATATATGTAAAAATATTGACTAAATTATTATATGTAGCGGAAAAAGATTTTAAAAATAAAATTATATGCAGAACAAGCATAACATATATATATCGTATTCTAAAAGAAACAAAATAAAAATAAAATTAACAATTACAACATACATATGAATCATAAATGATTGGTTTTATTTTATATATAAGCTAATAGAAATAGAAAAGCTGTTTTTTATATTAATAATAATTATAAATGATTTAGTATAATCATATCTTTTGCGATCAGGTTATAATGGTAAAAGTTCCACATAGACTTTCTAAGATGGGTAGCATTTTTAGAAGCTTATAATGCCAAGCATTTTACTATTTCTCTCCTGAAAATGAGAGAAAGAGAGTTGCCTTATAATAATTAAGAATTTTGCCTTTGAATGAGCGCAACTTAAGTAGTGCAATAAGAGCAAACGTGCCAAAATGGACATTAAATCAAAGCAAAACAGGTTATGTGATGTTATAGTTCAACAACTATTAGATTAGAAGACTATCTGTATAGTTATAGAAGTAGAATAACTGATCCATAATATATGTAATTATTTCTTGTTCCAAATAGAAGACATTTTCTCTTTAAAACATTCAGGTGAATAACTCCTGAGTAAGTTCCAAATGAAGCACAAACAATAGAGTGATGTTTACAATGTTTGGTTAATGATAAACTATTTGTAGACCTATCTATAGGATAGACAAGTTGATATAGCTTAAATTACAGTTACTGTAACCCATCACGTTTAATTGAATAACCGACGAGGTCCATATCTAGATACAGTACGACCTCGCTTTGCGTCGTAGATACGTTCCAAAATATCGCGACTCAAATTGAAACAACGCAAAGTGGATTGCTGTTTTCTATTGGAAATCATAAAAACAACGAAGATACGTTACCGTATTTTTCATTCAGTCCTTAAATGTTAAAAAAAGAAGAATATTTAAATAATAAAGCAAAAATAAAACTTTATTAATTCGTTTAAAAACATAAAAAAGACTAGAAATTCAACCAAAAATTAAAAATAGATATAAAAAATAAATAAATTATAAAATTACTTGCACTTCTTTCGCTATCAGGACCGTTTTTTGAAAAAATTTCCATTGCTTCGTCAATTAGATTCATTGCTTTAGAAATTTGCTGTGAAGTTAAATTTTGACTCTTACTTATATCTAGCGAGCTGTCTTCTTCGTTAGCGATTTTCAAATCCAGTTGCATCAATTCCTCATTAGACATTTCTTGGTTATGAGCTAGCAATTCATTTATGTCCACTTCATCCATCCCTTCAAAATTGGACTCTCTTGCTAAGTTAGCAAGAATTTTCTGAATAATAATAAAAAAACATCTCATTTCGCAATCGCAAAACAACGCAATTCGAGAAAACAACGACTCACAGCGAAAATAAGTCTTAAGGCTCAATTAGACGGTAGGTAACGTAAGAAATTAATTCGAAGCGAAATGCACAACTAACCAAACCTGCGTACTTGATAGGAACGAAATAAATTAAAACTGTGTACTTTGTTTATTTCGTTTATATCAAACACACAAGTTTGGTTGGTTGTGTATTTCGCCTAGAATTAATTTCTTACGTTACCTACCGTCTAACTGAGCCTTTAATTCAGTAACGACGCAACCAAAAACAGAAATAAGACATGTAATTTGCCTCTGTTAAAAAAATCAAGAATTCTGAACAGGTACTCGGAATGGGTAAACATGGTGTCTGCAATTTATTGACTTTTTTAATAAATATTCGTTATCAAATAAATTTTGAATTTGTGCGGCAGTTATTGTGAATGATTCGAAATTCTCTACAAAAGAAATAGCCAAGCAGGACACACTTTAAATTTTGTTTCGCTATTTGTCCTCTTTTAACTAACGCATTTTTACTACTCACTGAATAGTCTACACCACACATTCTTTTTTTGTAGCTTATCAGTTTTTGTTTTGTTTGTGATAGTTTGTATTTATTTCTTAAACACCGTGACATTTTTTTGCGTTGTTTGATCTGCGATTACAAATGTTAATTGTTTAATTTCTTACATTTTTAAATTAAGAATCGTTTAGTTTGCGTGTTTTAACATTTTAATAATCTGGTATATTAACTGGTAATATTAAAGAAGCAATTGACGATTCTCCTAATTACATGTTTTGTTTTGATATGGTTTTTTTTTGGATGAATATAAATAAATATATTTATTTGGAATTAACATTTTCCTTTAAGCTAGTCAAAAGCATTGTTTAGAATTATGTTCGTTTAAAATAATTCAACCTTCATATATTTTAAATATATATATAAAATGAGTTTATTTGTTTACTATTGCAATTGTTTTATGTTTCCCCATATATGAAGATTTGTGGATTTATATTTCCTTTCCATTTTCCAATCACACACACTAGGCATTCAAATTTCTTGTACCACACTCCACGGACGATTAAAATCACTTAAGAAGTGGATAAGTACGGTAAATGAGTATGTGCATTGATAATTCTAACGACCAACAAAAGTAGTTATTGCATAAATATTTTTACCAGTTACTGAAACGGGTTCTTAATTAGAACAGAAGACATGTATAGGTATCATAAAGGTAACAGGTCCTTGAGTGTTATGATCTACAATTACTAGAGACTCGGAATAAATTAAGCCTTTACTGGGTTCCGGGTCACAGGGGAGTTTTGGGAAATGAACAAGCTGATAAGTTAGCCAGAACTGAATCAAAAACTGCTTTCACAGGCCCTCAACCGTTTTGTGAGTTAAATTGGGCCACTACAAAACAAATTATTAAGAAGAAGGAAAATCATATGTTGCTGGAGTACTGACAGAAGAATTCTCAGGACTTAGACAAAGCACTGATAAAACCGTACTCCTACAAAAACGTCCTTAAATTCTCAAAATGTAATTTAACGTTGATAACGGATTTCATTACAGGTCATTATGGCCTGAAATATCACCGTCATAAATTAAAATTATATGCTAATTCGGAGCAGATTATGCCTCGAAGATGATGAAACTACTATGCATATTCTTTGTCCAACTTTAATAACCCAGAGAAGAAACTGGTTTCGTGTGGAATTTCTGTCACCAGAACAGATTAAGAGCTCTTCTCTAGATTTAGTTCTAGACTTCGTTCACAAAACTTTAAAAGGCTTTGTGTAATCAATTGTGAAATTGGTACAATAGGACTCTTCTGGCCGTAGTACCGGCTGTTGTGCGAATTTAGTTGGACAATGCATGTCCACAAGTTAATTAACTTAGACCTATTAGTATTAGTATTTGGCGAGTTTGAAAATTTCACTTCAGCTGTACCCAGAAAAGCTTTAATCTTTCCCAGATGGATATTTGACCAATCAAATTCGTTGATCAATTCTTTGTGGAAAATTTTTCTCCTACATTGTATAGAAGCAGCACACTCTCCTAGGATATTTAAAGATATTTCTGTCTTGCATACATAGTCTGAAATCTTTAATTGCTGTCAGACCACTTGTGGTTAGCTTTATTGGTAAAGTAACATCATATTATGTTTAAACGTAACATAATAAAAATGTTAACAAGTTTCGTTCTTAAGCTATGAAAGTTGGAACAAAATCAACATTATTTATTTTTAGCACAAAATATAACAAAATTGCTTTGTCATTTTAATTTACATAATTCATCGTAACTGAATTTTTTGTACATGTGCTCTTCCTTATTTAGATGTTTAATTTACGCTCTGAACCGATCACGAAGATAGACGTTCTATATGTTCAATTAGGTGTTTGAAGTATTTGCCTTTTGAAAATAGTTCTTTGTATCTGATTATTTGTAAATAATTTTTTGAGACTGTAAGTACCAAGAGTTGAACTTGTGCCCTGCCAAATTTGAAGTCAGAGTCAGTGTTAATTATCCAACTGACCTAAACCCGTGCTTTAATTTTGTGTTCTTACTTAGAGGTTTGTTAATTTATTCTGAAAGTTCATTAACAAATTCAGATATTGTATTATATTAGAACGAAATCATAAGCCAGCTGTAGAATAATTGAAATAATTAATTATAGTTAGTTTTAACTGTTAATCTATAATAATAAGTTCCTTCTATATCAAAATAGAAAATAATTTAAACAAAAAGTTTTACGATTTAAAAACGTATTTTTGCCATAGAGAGCCACTTAACAAATTGCAACAACATAGCCTAATGTTATCCTTCTACATTGTATAATATTCTCTAAAAATTTCTTCAAGCTCGTTTGAATAGCTTCTGATTGCAAAGGAAAATCTTATTAAATAAAATTTCATATCGATATAAATGTGATACAAAGTATAGACGTAAATATGTATTTTTTTGGAATTCAGTTTATTTATGCATTTTAATTATTCTTTAGGTAATTGGTGGCTTCATGTCAAATGTTATTAAAAACCAAAGATGAGTGAAATCTCGGAAAAAATTCGATATGTCTTGCAATTTTACTTTGATAACAGGTGGAACGCGTCGAAGGCGTGTGAAAAAATTTGTGCTGTATACGGTGACGATGCTCTTTCGCAATCAACTGCCAGAAAATGGTTCGCACGGTTTCGTTCGGGAAATTTAGATGTGAAGAATGCTCCTCGCTCTGGTCGACCTATCACAGATAAGGTCGATGAAATTATGGAAAAAGTTCAAATAGACCGACATATAAGCAGTCATGACATCGCTAGGGAATTAAAGATCAATCACAATACTGTTCTAAACCATTTACACAAAGCTGGTTATAAAAAGAAAATCGATGTCTGGGTGCCCCATGAACTGAGTGAAAAAAGTTTAATAAACCGAATTTCTATATGCGAATCACTGTTGAAGCGGAACGAAATTGAGCCATTTTTGAATCGAATGATAGTAAGCGATGAAAAGTGGATCACATATGATACACGTAAACGTTCTTGGTCAGAAACAGATGAAAGAGGAACATTACCAAAGCCAGAATTGACGAAAAAGAAGTTAATGTTATGTATTTGGTGGGATTGCAAAGGTATTATCCATTACGAATTACTACGGCCTGGTCAAACGATTGATTCGAATCTGTACTGCCAACAATTATTGCGATTGAAAGAAGAAATTGAGAAAAAGAGACCGAAATTGATCGATAATAATCACGTTGTGTTTCATTATGACAGCACTAAGCCACACACATCTTTAATGACCCGTCAGAAATTGAGAGATCTTGGCTGGGAAGTTTTAATGCATCCACCATATAGTCCTGACATTGCACCGTCAGACTTTTATTTGTTCCGATCTCTGCAAAACTCTCTCTCAGGAATAAAATTGTCTTCGGAAGAGGATTGCGAAAAACACCTGCATCAGTATTTTAAAGATAAAACACCGGATTTCTACAGAGAGGGAATAATGGGTCTACCCAATAAATGGCAGAAGGTAGTGAGTAAAAATGGACAATATTTAGACTAATCGAAAATATCTTTAAAGTAAATTTTAAATAAAACAAAACAAATAAAACACTAATGGACTCAAAATTGATGTAAAATATGATGTTAAAGAAAGAATATATGTGAAATATATAAATTGCTAAATTAAAGAAAGCTAACCAAAATTCCTAATATAAAAAACAATAACGTTTAACACACTGTAAAAAACTAAAACGTATTATGTTTTCTATGGATGTATAATTTTTATTAAATGAGATTTTAAGAGAATTTTGACTGAACATTGTAAAGATTTAAACATTGTAAATATATATGTATATATATGTAAATCATATAGTTAACTCCTATATATAAAACACAAAATAATTCTTTTATTTTAGATTAAAGCGAAGGGAATTAGAAGTTTTTTTTTATACGTGAAGTATTTTTTTTTGTACCCTGAAGAGAGCTACTGTTTTTTTCTCCCGTTAGGAGAGGGACGTTTGAACTCTATATATAGAATAGATTCTGCGATAGATGACATTTACACTGTCAAGTCCAAAATAAATAAAAATAGTGTTAGTATTTTTTCTCATAAATTAGGTCTTAGCATCTTTCTTCGGCAACCAAATTATTGTGTCTTTCAGGCAGAAATAATAACACAAATGGGTCTTATGCAAGAACATCCTCGAACAGTCAAGCTGCTATTAAGTCTCTAGTAAGCTCTACTGCTTCATCCTTAATAGTTCGAGAATGCCGAGTGTGTCAGTGTCCAGCTCAGAAAGGTACCTGAATATGATGATACTTCGGGTAACTGGTTAGTCACTCTGCTCCCTGACACTCATGTCTCGGAAATTGGAATCCCAGTTGCAACGACCAAGCCAGCAATTAAAGTATGGCTAAACAAACTTTGGCAAATAGTCCCACCTGCACTACGACATCAATTCTGATAGATCTCACTGCTTTAACACTAGGTTCAGCCGGAGTCGTGTGGGTTTGTGGATGAAGAGGAAACTATAGCAAATATAAGAGTACTGTATGTACTGATCAATATTTTTTTTTATATTTATTTATAATTGC
>NC_051847.1:120062730-120064396 GCF_002237135.1 Teleopsis dalmanni
TTAGTATATAAGGATTATACATAAGATTAAATCAATATTTAACAAATACAATTTTTTCAATGAGTAAGTTAAGAACATATGTGTACTGATCAATTTAAGATTATCTTTTTTACGAAACGACTTAACTTTGTAGAGAAAAATTTTCTTGTTACAGCTGTTCTGTTAAATATTGATGCTTGAACATTGCTATTGATATGACACGCAATGGGATATATCAGAACTATAAAAGAAAATCTGTTTTGTATCTACTTTGCTGTCAAGAAAATTTTCTAGTCGCAGTTTTTCAGATGAGTATCGAAGTTTGTCCATTTATATTTCGATAATAAGTGCAGTGGAGATTATTCGGCAATTCAACCTTATGTGAAACCGCTTCGTGTTGTAGGAATGATTTATTTGTTGCAGTTATCCAGTTGAGTTTCAATCCTTAACCATTGGTGTTTCATTTTGCAGCGCGGAGAGCTGTTATAATTAATAAATATTTCCTTAGTCTTATAATTGTAATTCATTTGTTATTTTTAACTTAATGCTTTCATTTCCAAAAAAAAAATTTATTTCTATACAACAGCAATCTGAACTAAAATACAATTTCGATCAATTTGTTTCAAATACTGTTTTTTATTTAATAATTCTGTTTGTTTAAATTTATTTAATTATATTGTGTTTATTTTAAACATAATAATGAACATATATATCAATCAATCATTTAAATTGTTTATGTAAAATTGTTGCAAACATTATTTATTATATTTCGTTTTTTATACTTTGTTGTTATGCAAAAAGAAAAAGCACAAATACAAATACAAACTAACTTTAACAGGAAGCTTGAAAATTTACATATATGTATATAATAAAAGCAAACAACAATAATGCAAAATATATAGCATATAGGTAGTAATATTTTTAGTAATGAAAAATCTGCATATTTATATATTTGTGTATAATATTAATGTGTAATGAACTGAAAGCGTACAAAAAGAAATTAGAAATACGGCAAACGATCTTAAAGTAATTCCACTGTTTTTATATCATTTTATAAAATGTTAATTAATAAATATCCAACGTTTTTTTTTTTATTTTGTTTTTGTTTAAATTTAAAAATAAAATTATATTTACTAATTAATTAAAAAAGAAACCACCATTATATTTAAAAGTACCAAGACAAACACTAGTGCGAACTCATTTAGAGCTGACGAAAAAGAAATAACAATTATTTAAGAGCAAAATCCCCCTTTTGCTGCTCCTTTAATCCAACAAACTAAACAATTTATAAATGTGCAATTCATATGGAAACTAGCACGTTACACTTTATACAGTGAAATTATTTTAAATATTTAATATATACACAATTTCAGTGCTACAAAATGTAATGATGCTGAGTGCAAGTCTACATAAGAAGTGCACATTTTTGTTTACAATACTTGGTTTTTTTTTTTTTGAATAACAGTTGAATTACATTTGCGGTATTTCAAACTTGGCAGATTGCACTTTACAAACTTTTTACAAAAATTAAATCAAACTATTATTTTAAATAAATTTACAATTCTTACAAATGCTTAACAATAGGCAACAATAATTGATAGATAGAGTAAATACATAAAAATCATAAACTTTTACATCGAAATATCTAATAATGAAGAATAAAAATAACACATAAAGAACATAAATT
>NC_051847.1:120064496-120082411 GCF_002237135.1 Teleopsis dalmanni
TAGATTTTATTTACGCTATTTGTGTATCTATTTAAAAAAAAAAAATTCGAAAAATTAGGACAAGACTTAGTTACCAGTTTTGTAAAGATAGGGTAATTCTTTTGAAATATTTAGAAATAAGACTGTGTCAACTGCAACTCAAAATGGTTTTGGACACTTATTTTTTGTTTTAAGGAAAAGAAAATTTTAATCTATTTATGGCACTTATTTGGTATAAATTTTATGCTGTTATATAATCCAAGATCCTTTTAATTTAATAGTGTCCTAAACGGAATTAAACTAAATTTGTTTAAATAGTTTAGAACCAATTAAAGTCTATATGAAATGCTAAATAGTTACTTGTTATGCATAAATATGCCTATCTATCTCCAATGTGTGCCAAAACTACAGTTTTATTTTTAATGATGTTCATTTATTTTCATATCCAAACAAACTAATTTCAGTCCTATTAATTTGTGCCCAGATTTCTTCATTTGAATATGGACTATATTCAATAATACCACCTATACCTTAAGTTATATCTACTCTCTACTACAGCTATTATATAATTTATAGATCCCACTAACGGACATGGTTACAACACAAAGATTGACAAAAATTCCTAGTGACTGTAGTATACTTTTATTATACTACAGATTAATGGAATCTTTTCTTAACTACACATTGACCTCAATTCGCTGAGAGATAATAATATCAAAACAAAATGTGTGTGTAATATGTAAATAGTTTCTCAGTTTATATAAAAAAAAAATATTTCACAATGAATATTTTATGTCAATTATACCTCTTGTGTCATATCAATTTTAAAGTATTAAATGTTCATAATACTAGCTATTTTTATAGGGTGCATGAAAATTATGATCATGATGAAATTATGTTAACGGCACATAAAATTTAATATGTATAAATTTGTTGAAATTTTCGTTATCAATAACGTTTCAAATGCGAAAAAAAAAATGTTTTGAGGGCAAATATTTAACTGTACTTTGAAGTGGTTTTGTAGGTATGTAATCTTTTGATACTGGAATTCAGAAACGCATATAGAAAACCTACCATTTTTTTATAGAATAAAATCACAATTCTTTCATTTTCAATTACGACTTATATTCACATATAAGTTACCTTTTTAAATAAATAAAACTTTAGTTTTAAAGTTTCAAAAAAGTAGTCTTTGTTTGGTTATTGAACAATACAAAGAGAAATTATATGACTATGAGTCACGTTGTTGAAAATGTGGCGACTTAATTATACAACAAAATTTGTTATATTTAACAAAATGTAAATTGTTCCCCTAAGTCTTATTAATTTAAATTCTTATATTCATTTAATTATGTTTAAAGGGATCTACAAATTATGCGTAAAAGCGTGCAAACGCACATTTTATCTGAACTTTGCTATTTCACAAATTAGTTCACATTTTTCCATCACACATAAGATTATTATAATATTAATGCATTAAATTAAAAATATATAGGTATAAATTTGAAAAAATTAATATTAATACTTACAGTTTAAACAAAAAAAAATTTAGCACGACCCGAAATATAAAATATAACCTCTTCACCTCCTGCTTGGAAGAAATGCACACAACTTGTCAAAAATAAAACGGATAATGATAAATTACAGAGAAATTTAAGTGTAGATTGCTTCTGTAAACGGAATTAGACGTAAGTTGAAACAGGACAAACGGCGAAACAAAATTCGAAATATGTACTGCTTGGTTATTAATTTTGTAGAGAATTTTGAAACATTCACAATAACTGTTATACAAATTTGAAATATACTTTTATTTAACTTATTTGTTGTTTAAAAAAAGTCAATGAATATTAGATAATATATCGTAGAAAGATATTCAACAATTAATTAGTTTATTTAAAGCTATTTGCAGTTTTGCAGAGAAAGACACTATCGTTAAAAAAATTTTGACCGAAAGGAAATTTTATTTCTTTGTTGTTAATTTACAATCTAAAAACTAGATTAGAGCAATATTTTAATATCTGCTCAGGTCTGCGGTTATTAAAGTGCAAACGTAACATAAATCATTTTTAGTCAAGTTATATCGGAAAATGTTAATACATATTCTTCAAACAATGGACTCTGCGTTTAACGAAAGAAAGAATGTAACATATCTGCTGTTTTGAATATATTTTATATGTAACATTATGTATTTAGAAAGAATATTTTTTATAAAATGGTACGTCTTAAACCTTATTATATGATAAGTTTATTATGCGGCATTTACACTGGCCTCAAATGGCTCATTTCAGTCAAAATTCGAAAATGAGAAGTAAATGGGTCATATTCGAATACAAAATTTCAAGCACGAATGATATCCATTGGTTCACATTCTGTATGAATGCGTTCCAAGGAGGGTCGAATGTGTTCCAAATATGTTCCACATGTAAAGGAATGCATTAAACATACCCTAAATAAAAGCTTTTTATGGTATTTTGACAGTTTGATAAAGCTATTTTTAACATATTTACAAAAAAAGGTAAACAAATGTTTGGTGGTTGCATTTCCTTGAAAACGATGCACCATTTTTTAGAATTTCTGCTGCTCAAAAGTTAATTAATTGAAGTAAAAAATATGTTTTCAGTTTCAGTGTTGCAAGGTTTGAAGGTATATTTAACCTTCATGCAACATTTTATGCTAAAAATTAAAATAAACAGGCAAGTTAAAAAATCAAATGGGAACAAATGAATTACAACAAATGTAAACTCATTTTCAAATGAGCCATTTTCGGCCAGTGTAAACGCCAGATTAAATAATTTCCATGTTTAGGGAAAAAAAATTTGTTTGATACTTCTAAAATTTGTATTGCAAAAGTATTACGATATATTAACAAGCAAACTAGAAGATTAATTTAGAAATACATTTAAGTAAACATATAATTTGAGTTTACAGTTGAAATAAAATAATAAATTGGAGCGATTCCAAATATGTAATAAATACAGTCAAAACAAAAACAAATAAAAATGTGTAGACTTTTTCTGAAAGTGGAAGCATACATTAGTTGAAACAAGACAAACAGCGAAAAAAAGAAGAAAATATTTTAGTTCTGCTTGGGTATTTTTTGTAGAGAATTTTAAAAAATTCACAATAACTATATACGGGTTCAAAAGATAATTACATTACACATGTATGCGCATCTACAATGACATTTATGGGACAATTATATATATGTGTATAATGGTATAACTTATTATATCCACCTAACATACTACAATCCAACTTTCCTCTGATGCTTGAAAATTTTTTTTGTCGTGGATTATTTTTGCCGCACATGGTTATGAGTCCGTGCCATACTGTGCCAACTCTTGAGTTGTAAATTCAAATGATTCTATCAAAATTAAAATACAAACTGAAATAGAAAATGTGAACTATTTTTAAATTAAGCTAATTTTATCTTATTTCATAAAGAATTTCGTACTTAGCAACAAAAAATATGTATAAAAATTTTTTCTTTATTCTTGTATATTTTTTTATAGAAGCAGTAGAAACCGAATAACGAAATATACCCAAACGAATTGTGACAATACTATTTTGTATATGTGTTTCTTTCATATTTGTTAAGTAATATATGATATTGTATAATGATATCAACAAAAACAAAACAACAACAAAAATTGTTAAAAAATTCTTACCTCTAGTTTTTTGTTTATTTATATATATTTTCATGTGATAAATATGTGAAAAATTGATAATTTCTCATTTGAAAAAAATGTTTTGCAGTCTTATACGGTATTTACACTGACCGGTAATGGCTCATTTTAGTCAAAAATTAAAAATGAGAAGTGAATGGCTCATTCTTGCATACAAAATATCAAGCGCGGATGCGATCAATTTCATCACATTCTGTATGAATGACGTTCATTTTCAGCAAACAAGTTGAAAAATCAGCTGTTTAAAATGAGAACAAATTAAATACAACGACTGTAAACACTTTCAAATGGCCTTTATCTGCCAGTGTAAACGCCATATTACATTCGACATATGTGAGGTAATTTCCCTTATGGGAAATTTATACGGTAAATTAACTTCATTAGTGAGCTTAATTAAATGAGCTGGTTTAATGAAGGCAATGGGAACATACTATTAGTACAAAGTATAAATGGTATACTTCATTTATATATAAAAATATACTAATATGATTAAAGATATAAATTAATTGTTTGCATTAGTTACGTTCTTTATTGCAAACAAAATGTAACCGATTTACAGAATAATAGCGATTTTAGTATATTAAATTTTTTTCAAAGCAATGTAAATGTAATTACAAAATAAATTTCAGTAGTTCCACTCCTCTTAATAAATAATTATCATCATATTGGTATATGAAAATAACGCTATAAATAAGTTACGTAGTGACGAGTCACATAGCAATAAAGTTATTCTCTGATTTGAGTAAATCTATTGTGAATTCTCACTTAAATTGAAAATAGGAAATCAGCTGTTGCGGTTTTTGTTGCAAGAGGAATTTGTGTTTAATATTTTTTAAATTTCTTGACATAAACTTTAGTTATATAAATAAAAGTAATGTCAGTAATTATAAGGACTGTTCGTCTTTTTCCTAAAGGCATAATAACGAGTAGAAATTTTAATACAACAGTACCGTACTTAGTTAAAGAAAGTGAGTGCTCATTCGTTTCATAACCTTTCAACATTTCTTTTATTATTTTAATTTGCTAATTAATATATTTACGTTTTAGTAAACGAACGAACTGAAAATAATGCATTGGTAGTAGAAGGTGTGAATTTACCATCGCCGCGCGCTCAGAAACTATTGAAAGAGGTTTGTCAGAGTAAATTTTGTCCGGAATGTACATTGGGCTTAGAAATTAAACATACTGATGTCCTTATACTATCGCAATATGTAAGATCAGATGGTTGTATGCTACCCCAGCGCATCACAGGTAGATATACAATTTTTAAATTTTATTCGATCTGTTAAATGTCTTCTTTTACTAAAAGGTTTATGTCGGCGCCAACAAAAGCGAATTGCCATGATGGTTACAATGGCTCAAAAAGCAGGTCTTATGTCAAACTTAACGCCAGCTAATAGTAAAAAAGATCCGAAAAGACGTTTCGCACATAAGAAATTTAATACTTATTTCTTAGAGTCAACAATTAAATACTAAAACTTCCTTATTGGGTACTTCAGATGCTTAAAATTAAGAATTAACTAATAAAATCTATTGTTTGTAAATGTAAATGAGTGTAAAATGTGTGGTTTAGCAATGCACTGCGTTTTTTTATTTCTACAAATGATTGTGTTTCACCTTATATTCTTGTGTATGCTGTGAATCTTTTCCCTAATTTCGAATGTATTAACAGAATGTGGGGGGGCAGGGGGGCATTTATAATATTATTAATGTTGCGCTTCCATAACTTAAAGCTGCAAGAATGCTTTGATTTTAACAATTAGTTTTTATTGATATACTTTTATTGTTATATTTTTTATAGGCGTGTTGTGTACTTTGCTTGTGAGAAAAGTATATCAAGAGAATGAGTTGCAACTTGACCTGTGTGTGGTGCCTATTAATATTTTTTCTGAATTACGCGAAATGCTTCAAAAACTTCTACAATATGCCGTATATTATAGGGTAATTATTTTTGGGTCCCGTGGTCCTGGGATCTACTAGAATCGCTAGCCAGTTACAAGCGATACAAAGGCGGCAACAAACAATAACACGAACTTTTTTTTTAAATAAGAAATGTATTATTATTTTACCTATAGGTAATGGCAAATCGTTCTATAAAAATTTGTTATCTTCAATTTATATATATTTTTGTAATAACTGATTGTATAATTATTATTTGAAATGTGGCTAATGTGTTAACTCAAATTTACTTTTGGCTAATAGTATCTACTTCATTTGATATGAACACACTTTCGAGCTGCGGCTTCAGTAGGTTAAAGTTGAATACAGATATTTTTGAAGTTTCTCTCTATTAATAAAAAAAAACCAAAAAGTTCATATGTTGTCGTTTATCCGATTATGCGATGAATTGTGGTGCATTATGAAGGAGCTGTCAGTTTTACCAGAAATTCAAAGTTAGTGTCGCTTAATCTAATACACTCTTCAATCAGTAATATTAAACTAGAGTTTGAGTGCGATGTTTGTCTCCAAAATGTGTTGTTTTTTATTTCCATCGATAATATGAATGGCTTTGTTATTATAAAAAATAATATAATTATTCGTGGAACGTACTGCAATAAATTTAATTTAATTAAAGCATTAAATACTCTACTTGTATTTGTTTTTATTTGATAATTGTTTGATGATAAAAATTGAACATTGAAGCATCAGAAAACAATCTAATATTTTTTTAAATTATGAGATATATTGTCTTCTTGCAAAGAAGTGCTTGCTTGCATATTGTTCAAAAATGCTTATAAAATCAAATTACAGTTTGTTTTCACTAGACCTGTAATTATCGAATTTTTTAAATATTTTTAATACATCTGATATGCGTTAGCACAAAACTAAAACTGTTTTTCGAAAAAAAAATTAAACCATGAGATATTACTACAGTCCCAAAATTAATACTTTTTCTAAACATTTTTTTATATTACCACAAAATACAACCCTGCGAAGCTATAAATTATCTCTCATATTGGCGCTTACTTCAACTTTTTAAAGCAAACGCAGTTTTACTATATTTTATTGTAAATTTTTTCTAAATTATTTCTTTAAAAATGAATAATGGTACTGAAAGATATGTTGTGCATGTGGAGGTACAGTTCGTGCGATGTGATAGGTAAGTTTACGTTTATTTTGTTATTATTAATCTATGAAATCCTTTGTAGGACAACAGCTTCCGAGGAGTCCACGTTAAAGACTTTGCTGACGGATATGATTAAAACTGAAAAGCCTGCTCCAAACAAATGTTTTCCATCAAATTTGTTAGAAAATAATAAATTGAATTTAGTTAAATCTGTTTATATTGATTGTGATACTGAAGAAGACGAAGTGAGTTAATTTGTCGTTAGTCAACATTATTAATTATTATTTTTTCACTTAACAGTTGATAATAGATAATATCGATCAAAATCTTATTTTTCATTTCTATTCGGCCATTAATCGGCCTATGGAAACTGAGTTATTTGAGATAGATGGTCAAGGTGATATGGACGCTGTGCCAACTTTTCATCACTGGATATTGCCATCAACAGCCTTTGTTGGTTTGTGGGAAACATTAATTTATGAGCAGGGACTAAAAGAAAAAGTAGGTGATTATATAAATAGCTCGGTCTTACGCGTATTAACTTCATTTAATTTCAGTTATTGAATTTTGCATTTTCTGCTTTATTATTTTCGGAACATAATGTTAATCCAAATGTGATAGCCTGCAATCGTCTCATATTGTTACACGGCCCACCAGGCACTGGCAAGACTAGCCTTTGCAAAGCATTAGCACAAAAAATTGCTATAAGAAGTGTAAAGAAATATCGTCACACCCATTTAATAGAAATTAACAGTCATAGTTTATTTTCTAAGTGGTTTTCCGAAAGTGGTAAATTGGTAATGAGTTTGTTTTCCAAGATACGTGAAATCGTTGTGAATAAAGATAATCTAGTCTGTGTGTTAATCGACGAAGTTGAATCGCTAGCTTTTGCTCGTGATTCGATGTCATCACAGGAACCTAAAGATGCAATGCGTGTAGTAAATGCTTTGCTTACACAATTAGATAGTATAAAGGAATATCCCAATGTGTTAATACTAGCTACATCCAATCTTGCAAAGACAATTGATGACGCGTTTATTGATCGTGCTGATGTAAAGCAATATATTGGTTTGCCCACCAAAAAAGCCATCAGGAAAATCTATGAAACAGTACTTCTAGAGTTGATGCGAGTAGAAATATTGGAAGAAGTAGAATTGTTTCCTGGCTATAAACAGCAAATTGAGGAAATAGTAGAGCAGAGCAGCGGCTTAAGTGGACGAAGTATACGTAAAATACCACTTTTAGCACATGCTTTGCACTTAGCAGAGAATCCAAACGGATTTTCACAAAAACTAAGTGTAACTAAATATCTAAACGCCGTTAAGGAAGCATTAGTAAAACAGCACAATGATAATAAAGCCATTGATAGATAAGTGCTATTAAAGGTTACAATTTTTTCATATTACCATTTGACTGCTCCTCATAAAAGGAATTTTTATTAAGAACTGATGTTAAACTAACAAAAATAAATACTTCAATGAAGAATTTTCGTGGCACAGTAAACATTTTTTTTTAATTACACATTCAACTTTATTTTCCAAGCTATGATCAAATTTTCTGCTTCAATCAATAAACCGAAAGTTTTCCTTTATTTCTTTTAGGTGTCCTTATTACAAACTTAAATAAAAAATACAAAAAAAGGATTGATGCATTGGTATCGAAAACCAAGCGCCAAATCTTGTTATTTGCTCTGATGCACACTTTTGTGCTGTTTTCTCCCTTGCAAGTATCCACTCTGGATCTCAGCAAAAAGTTTCTGTTAAAGTAATTTTGCAATTGCAATCATCGCTTTAGTTGCTAACAGCTATTGTTGGAGTTGTTGTTGTTTGTGCTGATACTAAAACCGTTAGCACTAGTGGACAAGGCATGTTCAACAGCTGTCCACACATACTTCTACTTAAATAGTATTGAATAGTGATTGGAAAAAGATTTGCTTTGGAGTGAAGTGAACAAAATAAAAAGGAGTAACGAAAGTTGTTATTTGTACAAAAATTTACATTTCCAAACTGATTCGATTAGAAGCAACTGTGTTTGGGACTTTATGCAAATAAAGTGTAATGGATTGTATGCGGAGAATATAAGATATTAAAGCAGCGCTTTAGCTGCTCATTATTTTAAGTTCATATATCTCGATTTTTTGTGGTTAATGGTGTAAAATGAGTAAGTTAAGCTCATGTGAATTGAACATTAAAAGTCATAAAAAATAGACTTAAAACCCATTAAGGCCGTGTGCGAGTTCGACTTAATTGAGGGAAATAGTAAATTATGTCGGTATGGCAGCGAATGTTGGTATTTACCAGAATTTCGAGTAGGATAAATTAGATAAAAATTAGTTAATTTAGGTATTACCATTGTGAACATTTTATAAGATGTTTAATAAATGAATAAATAAACTTGAAAACATTTAACCGGAAATAATAAATAAGTACAATAAATAAATAAATTAAATATTTACGTAAGTGCAGTGCAAAAATCCTTAGGCAATTTCAATTTACTTTACCTCAATTTACTCGAACTCGCACACTGCCTGCGTTTTGGAAAACCACGAAAAACTGCTACGTGAATACCCACATCTACTAATACCGTTGTATATTTATATACAACTAATTATTTTTAAAAGAAAAATGTTTCTAGTGAGGTCTTTTGCTAATACCAGCTGGAAATATGAGCATATCAGGAAATGAAACGAGGAGGAACGATGCTATAGAAGTGAAAATAAGGGGAAGGAAGCTGATATACCGCTGTAGCAGTTAAGGTTCTTTTACATATGCACGGTCTTGCGTATATGTAATAATTATTAGTTGTATAAAACTTTAAAAGGAGTATAAAACTTTGGTAGATAAAAATTCCTGTCTGATTTCTAGATAAACTTGAATCAAATTGGACATGAAACGTATTAGTTAGCGGCTCTGAAGAGGAGGAGAGATCCGTGTTTTGGCTTCATTGTCAATGTGCATCTTTCGCTAATAGAAGATTAAAAATATTCTATTTTCTTATCAACCTGATAGAGCTGTGATTTTGCAAATTAAGAACATAGTCAAGGTTGTATATTGGTTCAACTTCACTTGAATGAGGGAATCCTGCCTTTTGGCGTTGCCTGTATGTTGACTACTGCAGTCCTTTTGTATACCTTAATAGTATGCTTTAATAAAGTAACTTAACGGATGATTAATAAGAATATTTCACTTTCCATATTATTATTTCTATGAATGGATTACATAGGTACTTGTATTTGAGCATGTCTGGAGTAAAATGTGATTAAAGCGGCTATTGGGTGAGTTTAAAAACTCTCGATTAGAAGTGGTATAAGATAAGGTATAAGATAAGATATATCTTATACTAATATAAGATAAGACTTAATTACTTTATATAGTCGCAGCATTCTCACATTATAATCATTCACAGTACCTGATGAATGAAGGTCTTCTTCAGTAGCATATTAATGAATTTCATGAAAATCTCTTTAATTTGTCAATTAACTATGTTGGTAACGGGGCTCCAGTCTTAATTAGTGAATATAGGTCTGTACACCAAATTAAAACTGATGAAATATAATGTAAGTCTATCTCTTTATCAAATAGTTTAGTAGATGTGGTTGAGAAGATGACGTGAGGTTGGATATTTAGTTTTGTTTTATGTACCAAAATTTCGAAAGAAAATTATTTTCCATTTCGTTCTCTCTGGAAGTGGACAAGCTAATATATTCTATTGGTTTCAAATTGTGTTTTCTGGTTTTTCTTAAATCCTAATTTTTTTTGGGTTTTGTTTAAAGTTTCTAGCTATTTGTTCAAAATCTGTGCAAAAATGAAAGCATGGTTACTTGTATTCTGCACACACTTGGGTGTTGTGACAGAAACCATAAAAAAACGATGATTGAGGATAAGTAAACGTTGTAATCTGTAATTGAGGAAATTCAATTTCCAGTTAGAATCTGACGTGCAGATGTGGCTAGTTAGCGCATCACGTCCTGCTCAAAGATTTCTAACAAAAACAAAAGTTTAACTGATGCACACTAAAGTCGTTGTCACTGTGATGAACCAGCAACAGTACACAAGGAAGACTGACACCCACACAATATCAAAGGAATTTACAGATAAGCAAGCAATCCGAACAAGAAATGAACAAGTCCTGTGTACTTGTGACTGCAATTTGATGTGCTTTGTTTATTGTTGTTGCTCTTGTTGCTTTTGTTGGAGTAAATTCCCTAAGGAGTTTTGCGGTCTTTGTAACTTCTCTAACTGCAAATCATAAAATAGGAATAGGAATTTATATTGTCCGATGTGTTGAAGCTGTTTGTTGTTTGTTGTTTGTTGCTTGCTGCTTGTTGTTATTGTAAATCAGTTTTATTGGCTGTGTTTGGCTAGGCTTTTGGCTTCTCAAGTCACATTTGCTTCGCTGCTTCCGATTTCGTTATAATTTTTCCAACACTTTCCTTGCATTTTTATCTGTTTTGTTGGTAAATAGGAACACAGTGGCGTATACGTAATTTATTTACTTGAAATATATATGGGCATGTGCTTGCGGGGAGCACACACTTATGTGCTCATGAATGTACAGAACCCATATAATTCGTAGAAAATTGTTTGTCTATTTTATTCTTTACCTGTGTAATGTGAATCATCCAGCAAACTAGCCAACTAGCAAGCCAACAACGGATTTATGTGGTTTACGACAGGTTTTCGCTGTGGTGTAAATGGAAGGCGTCATTACATGGTTTCACTTTTTATGCCAATCTTCTTAAAAAGCTACTCATGTGTTATTTGTGCCGTTCGTTATTTGGTATGTGTCGTAAAATTAGCTTTTTGATAAGCTCACAGACAGTTAGAGAGAAAGGCGGACAGGCAGTTGGATAGACAGGTGCTGTCCCAAATCACAACCGTACGTGATCTGATTAATTTTTAGCTGATGAAAATAGGTGGTTGATGTTAAGAACTACACGATGCTGTGTTTTATGTTGAATGATGAAGTTCTCAAATTAATTTCTTGTGAGTTATACGATATATGTGTATATACTATTCATCTGAGAAATAGTAGTAAAGTCTTACCATTTTCATAATTAGTATTAAGAAACTTTTTATGTCAAGGATTTTATTGAAGTTATATAACATTGAGAATTTCCTTAATAAGCTCCTTTTTGTTATAGATAAAATGGTAGATATAATACCACTATGATGAAGAACTTGGAACAACTGAATACAACTATGCTCTTAATAATCGAGTTCAACTTTTAAGGAGGACAGTACCTTTAAAATTTATTTCGATTGATTAAAACGCGTTATGCTTGATCCAATTTGATTCTTGAGTTGTTCAAACAGCAAGTTATCAAAGGGAATCAAATTTGGAAAATTTGGTGACTGTTATATGAACGAAGTTGTGTCATTGTGGTGCAAATTCCAAAAGTTCTTTGCTCACAAATTCGGCTTTTTTAGCGGATAGCTTTACGCTAATGTCTTATAATGCTCAACTAATAATTTTCGTTGAGCTTTTGATTTTCTTTTTTCATAATATTCATGATACACAACACTATTATAAGTTATGAAAATTGTGACCGTGGCATTTACTTGGTTTGGTGAACGCCATTCACTTACCTGATCCTTGAGTCGCATGTTGTAATATAAATTTATGTTTCTTTGGTAGTAATTATACGTTAGATAAATTTTGGGTTGAGTTTACCTATTGAAATCTTGTCTTTAGTGATTTCATGGTCCCTTTTTGCTTAAAGGTCAGATCTTTCGGTACTAGTTGTGGATCTATACGACTGAGGTTCAAATCTTTAAAACACCTTGAGCAGATCCTTAAATCTTTATAGTGCTATATCGCTTTTAATTACAATAATTTCGTACACATAATGCAATGTTTCAATAATGCATGGTGTTTCAATATTGATATATGCTATGGGAGAGTAATAGCATATATATCAAGTAATCACACACAGTTAAAAAGCAGACTTTAAAGAAAGTTTTTTTTTCGTTTAGATATTGTACGAGTTGAGTTTGCAGAAGTAGAACCCGGTATCACTATCTCCAAGTAAAGAAATATGTCAGTGCTTGTAATTTATACTTGAAGACAGTGATGCCGCGTTTTATATTGTATTCCCTCGCAGTTTCTTACCGCAAATTGCGGACTTACACAGTACAATATCTTTAAACATCCAGACCAGAAACTTTTTCAGCGCAATTGTGTGTTCAGTTAGTAATCTATTGAAGGTTTCCATAAAGTTATGCATAAATGTCAATATAAAATAGCAGGTGGATACGATTTCTCAAATTCTTAGAAAGAAAATATGTATTTATTTAGTGACGTATATACTTTATATCAAACTAGGTGACCCCGCGAACTTCGTACCGCGTAACAGTCAATAAATGTTATATTAAATTATAGGTAAACTAAATTTAGAAATTTATTAAAGTAATAAAATGAATACAAAAAATTTATTGTATTCAATAGTTTATTAGGATATTGATATATAATTAATTATTTTAATAGTCTGTCAGCAAGAACCTATGGGTTACACTCCGATTGATTCTCTTCAATAAAGAACCTTGTGATATACGATATTTTTTGTTTTTTTATCAGGCGCAAGAACAAATAAAGCAGATGGTTTGCCTACACGTGAACATGCCACGTACAATTGACCATGTGAGAAACATACATTTTCTAGATTCAGACCACAAACACTAAAGGATTGGCCTTGTGATTTATTTATAGTCATTGCGAATGCAAGCCGAATAGGAAATTGAATTCGTTTAAACTCAAAGGGCATATCGATTGAGATCATTGGAATCCTCGGAATAAGAACTTCATCACTTTTGAATTTTCCTTTGAGTATCATTGCGTGAATCACATTGGCCATCAGTTTTGTTATCACTAAACGCGTTCCATTGCATAGTTTTGGTTGGTTTAGATTTCGAAGCATAATGACTACCGAACCAATCTTTAATTGTAAATTGTGCGGTGGTATGCCAGGCACATCTAAGGAGTTCAAAAATTCAGTTGGATAGCTTCGTTTGTTACACAGTCAATAGATTTGAATGTATGCAGAGTACCAACGATTTGATTTTGAATTACAAAGTTTAAGTCATTCACATCTTTGTTCTTAGCTGCCAAAATTGCTCGCTCACTCAACCATTTTTTGTTTTTATGATTATCAATGATCGGAAATACTTCATTGATGAGTTTGTCTTTTGATGAAACGAAATTGCAAAAATTTGAAGGAAATGCAATTAATCCGCTTGATTCTTCAACAGCTACACGGCCATTACCGATTAATAGCAATTGCTTGGAGACCTCTTCAGCAGATGTATCGTTTACCAATGCAACTCTCATGTTTGTTACCAGTTGAAGTTTCTACATAGCGCCAAAGATTTGATGATTTAAGGCAAGCATTTATTTCGTCGGCAGCAGTCGATTTTGGAATGACTGGGAGTGTTTGGCGAAAATCGCCAGACAGTAAAATCATTGCGCCTCCAAAACATCTCGAGTCATTTCGATGATCTTTCAATGTTCTTTCAAGTGCTTCTAATGCGCGTTTGTGCGCCATTGTGCATTCGTCCCAGATGATGATTTTAGATGCTACTAAAACTTTAGCCATTGCAGAATGCTTCGCAATATTACATATCGGTTGCTCGGTAGTTTGAAGGTTTAACGGCAATTTTAACGCTGAATGAGCCGTACGGCATCCTTCTAACAATGTAGCCGCTATTCCAGAAGAAGCAACTGCTACCGCAATGTCGGAATATCGCACGAACAGTATCCAAAATTAATGACATGAGGAATGTTTTACCAGTCCCACCGGGGGCGTCCAGGAAAAAAAGCCACCATTTTCTTCATCAATCGCTTTCATTAATGTTAAACTTTCTTCTGTTGCGGATTCAATAGAGGTACATTAGTTTGAACTGATTGGTCTAATTCATGTCGATCATATCCACGTTCACGTTTCAATTCTCGATTAAATGCGTTATTTATTCCACGATCAGGAGCTGGCATTCCTAATCTGACTAACAAACTACCGCAGGTATGGTAACATATGTCTTCGATCAAGAGCAAAGCCTGATTATGCATTTCATCATTCTCCTCAAGATCGGGATTTCTTGAACTGACACGAATTCTATGTAAAATGTCTTCTGACATGTTATCCTTATATTTGTTCCACAGGTCACGTGGATTCGATGGTATATTGATAACAATATTTATTTATTATTTTTGAATTTATTATATTTGAAATTTCAAATATTTGAAATATTTGAAAAAAAAATTTAAAAAGAAATCAATATCACTCAAACTTTCGAACTGTCAACAGTTTGAAACAGCATTTACAAATTTATTATTTTTGCTAAAATTAGTGGATTTTTCCAATATTTTATAATGTATTCTGCTATTCGGAGCGGAGACGATTCCAACAAATCAAAGATAATTAAAATCGGTTCAGCCGTTCTTGAGTTATGAGTGGTGTAACTAACACGACTTTCTTTTATGTATATAGATTAATAAATAAAAAAATGTATATGAAGTTAGTTTATGGTTAATATGAAAAAGTGGGATTCCGGGTGAAATTCATTCAGATTAAAATATCGCTGGGGTTAAGGCACTACTATATGCATTGTAAATTAATGAAGCGTTACTGGAGCAGTTTCTACAAAAAGAAAAACCTGCCATAACCTGTCTTGTCCTCGTTCAGGTTATAGCAGGAAAAAATTAACTGATCTCAATTATATAGACGTTTGCATTAATTGTGCCTAACACTTGAAGTCAAATTTCTGAGATTTATTTCATTTAATGACGATTTAAATTTTGATTTAAACGTCAGGTAGGATGATAGGTATTTGACAATACTTGAAACAGCTGTATGGTCAGCCTGATTATCGAATAGCTTGCACCTAAGAAAGGCGCTTTACTTATGCATAACAGATGTCTCTATTGTCTCTCAAATATCTCTGCTGCAGTTTATAATCTCGTTCTAATTTAAAAATGGTTTGGTTAGTGTTATTTACAAATTAAGTGACAAAAAACGTGAAACTTGAGCATTGAAAGTTTGTGCAACCTTGGCTACTTGTGAGAAATACGATTAGTCAACGTTTCTAATCTGACAGGCAGTTCTATGCCTGGCACTTACAGTCTAACAAATTATATACGGATTATAAATTAATTAAATAAAAATTCGAATATTTCTTAAGATGACCGATGATGTTCAGCATTGTCTTCTTCTTATTTGGCACTACAGTCCAGTATGAACCTTGGCCTCCCTCCCTATAAACCTTGATCAGTATTGTATGATCAGCCAAATTTTAGTAAACGAATCAAATTTTTGTGGTTGTAGTTTGTTCGTTATTGTTCGAACCCTTCTAGATTTTATTTCTTTAAGAACTTGTTGTTGCAATTAACTACTGTTCGTAGCGTCTTATGAAGATTTAAACGAATTTATCCATAATTTATTCTACTAATTGGTATTATTCTACTTCGTTTTATAATTTCAGTAATATGATAGAAAACAGTAATACCACAATAGCAGTTTTCTCTATTATCGATAAAACCTAATCTAGGTTTCTTAACCTGACTGTAATCTGACTGACCTTAAGCTGTAACCTGACTAGCTGTCAACTACGCACAGTCCTATTGGAATAGGTCTGTAATAGATTTTTTTATGAATTTATGGAATGTAAAAGTATTTTTTAAAGATTCTATAAAGAATTTATATCAGATCTTAGTGAAATTTGAACTCAAACGCTCTATACTACAGTTCTTTATATTCTATTATAATATATACCCATCATGCCAAGAGGGCCGATTTCTATTACTAATAACATATATATTACCTAGAAAATGATTCATAATCTTTAGAGATGCTTTGCTAATTGACCTGATAGAATTGTCATCCTTTAAAATAAGGGAAATAGCCAAATTTGTAGACTTTTCAGTTTGGTTGCGTTATACTTAAGGGAGGTGCGTCTGTTCGTATACTAGATGTTTCACTAGATGTTTTTCACATCTGGCGTACGGATGGTGTCCTTTATCCGTAGTATTACAACGGGATATTATATGTGCGTTAGTCGTACAGAACTCCTCCTTCAACCTAATCTTACTTTACCTATCAATATATTAGGCATTTGGACAAGAACATATCAATACTGCTTTATAAATGTGCACCTACTAAATGGATCAAATTTTCTTACTCCATCGAATCAGTTGCATTCAATTAATATCTGTTAGGTTAGGTTATAAGTGACGGCCTTGTGTCGAAGAAAACCCACTTGAGCTAATTAATATAAATTATTAATAAATATAATTAAGATTATTATTAAATATAATAAAGATCGTTATTAAATATAAAAGTGTAAAAGGTTTTCTAAATTAAGATAGTATTTTTTACTTTTTCATTTATTCATTTATCCTTCCTTCATATCCACCATACTAGTCTCTATTCTCCTTGACCCCTGTTCACTACTCAGCCCAGTTTTTCATTATAGAAGTAATAAGAGTTTTTCTAAAATTCAAAGTAATTTTTTTCTTAGTTTATTAAAATATTTTTCCCAACATATTTCATACACCAATTATGGGTCTTCTCTGGTAAACTCAAAATGTGCAAATTTCATTATCTGCACTAAATTACCAAGCAAAGGAAATAACAAGTTTTTATATTGATTTTATATGTGACATTTTATCTGGTGCTGTCCTTAAGTTCTGCAAACCAGTCGAAAGGATAAATGCATGAAATTTAGTATTTATCATCTCAGTCAAGTGTTGGTTGGCATCAGTTTGTGCGCTTTTTACTCGCAGATACGTTCAACTTTTCCCCCTCCATTTGCAAGTCCTTATAGTTGCGTCCTTATAGTTGCAACGATTTTTATGATGTTTTCTCACATATGCGCATAACTATATACTCGTATGTATGTATCGTATATATAATATATATTTTTATTGGTCACATATAAGATTTTATATATTTTTTCTCATTTCTTGCTATTTTTGGTGTTTTTACTGAAAGCGCTTATCGGTGAAATTGAAACGGAACTGTCACTGTTTTACGTATCTGAAATATTCAAAGGAAAGAAGAAGCTTAAAACTTCCATGCAGCATTATTATTATTATTGTTGTTGTTTGTGTTGCGTAGTCGTAAATTATTTAAATAAAAGACAGGAAAATCTGAATAAATATTTATAACCAATTATTCAGATAAATAAAATGAA
>NC_051847.1:120082511-120088399 GCF_002237135.1 Teleopsis dalmanni
ACTATATCTAAAGATAGATATATCTTTATCTACTTAAAGACATATTGTTGCATATATACCAATCATACCATATATGAATAGAATTTATTTATTAGATCAGTGGAAACCCGTCTTTTAAAGATGCAGGACGCCTAGATCCAGAGAAATCAAAATTTCATGATATATAATCATGAATATATATGCAGGACAATATCAGATTGTTAAATAGTAAAATATGTTTACCAGATCCCTACAAAACTATTATTTTTATTTATGAATATTTAATTAAAAGTTAATATAAAAATAGATTTATCACGGAGTAGATTATTGAGAAAACTATTATTTTTATTCATGAATATTTAATTAAAAAGTTAATGTAAAAATAGATTTATCACGGAGTAGATTATTGAGTAATTTTATACTCCCCTTTCCAATGTCATGTGCAAAGTTTATTTGAAAAGTGTGTTGTAAAATGTAGTTCTGTTCTTGGCCAGGTAATTTTTGGTCCATATATTGATCTCACATTCTACTGCTACATGTACAACCTTATTAATACAGGACATGACTTAACTAATCTTTCTCGCGATCGCAGTTCCCTTTCTTAACAATTTTTTTAAGATGTAAGTACTATATTTGCTCTAATTGTGTCTTATTTACTGTTCTGTGCCATTAAATATACAAAATAATTTTTACCTACATAATTATAATTGTTATAGTTCTTTAGTAATATCAGAATTTATACAATGCTTTTGGACAGCTTGGTTGACATTTCTCTTTCCATATAATACTCTCATTTCCGTCACAAACGCATACTAATGTTTTAGAATAGGTAAAAGTGGAATGATTTCAAATCCAATAAATATGACTAATCATTGACGAGTTAAAATGTGATTTCTCGTAAAAATTTATACATAAGTATTAATGGGTTAACTACGACGACGAATATAACTCCAACTTCAAGACGAATATAAGGAACACTATTCATTAAATGCTTCAAAACGCCCATGTAGAGTTGTTATTTAATATTTTTTCGCTACGGAACGAAGTTTTTGTGAAGATATAAAAGAAATTCTTTGGGTTTTGTGTCTTTTGTGGACTTCGTCTCGGGTCTTTAGCACTTAGTTTCTTCTTGGTTTACCTTTCAGATATGTCTTTCGAATATTAAATTCTAAGCGATTTTTAGTCGTTAATCCACTTGTGCTGAACAAACCGTACACATACTTTTTGGTATCCCAAGCATTCGATCAAAACATGACAAATTGATGTGTTTGGTGTGCTCATTTCAAAATTTAAATGTTTTGATACTAGTGATTCAATACTAGTTGATTTTTGATCAATTCATGATATCTTATATGATCACATATTTCCATTTATTATATTCTCATAACTGTTTTCAAACTACTTGTACCACTTACGAATTTTGTCATGGAATAATTAATCATCTCCATAAAATTTATTCGTCAAATGAAACCTTTTTGTAAGAATTTTACATTGTTTAAAATTTAAGTTTAATAGTTTTTCTTTGTTCGATGCTTATTTTAATAATCATACTTGTGACCCAAACATACGTCACCCCCCCTGACACACAATAATTCCGCTTCTATTCTATTAGTGAAGAATCAAACATGTATTTTCTAAGAGATGGATATACAGTCAAACCTCTCTATAACAAAGTCGTTGGTGCCTGCAAATAACTTCATTATACAGAGATCTTCGTTATAGAGAGGCCTTCGTTAAAGAGAGATATTCATTATAGAGAGGTTAAACAAATTTTAGCATGTGTAAAAATATTTACTTTTATCTTTTGCCATATTTACATTCGAATCCAACAGGGGCTGTGTTCTGCATATTCTATATAGACCATTATAATACTTGCAAATTTAGAAATGTTGGTTTTAAATTGATAACTTTTTATTTTAGTACAAAAAATTTTAACCATACTTTTTTGAAATGAAAGATAGACTTATCCACACAGCTTCACAGATCTCTGTTATTATAATTTAATCGTTGAATTATTTTCTTCAAAGCCAAATATGTACAACGATTTGTGAAAATTTTTCTATAATGTTTTAAAGTGCTTTTTAAAAGCACATTTATGCTATATATCACGATTAGTGACAACTTAAGTTGTATTAACTTTTGTTATAATAAATGTCCAAATATTTAAGTAATTTTTGATTACTACATTAGAGAGATTTGAATACTTATTTTTTTGATATCGATACTCTGCTGTGTGTCCAATTTCTACTCAGTAAAACTAATATATAGATAAGATAAGATAAGATAAATTTCATAAAAACTGATCGATCGTATTATACCATCGTATAGCTTTAACTTCTACTTTCTACAATACATTCAATTCTCTCTTGAAGTACTCTAGTAATCTGTCTAATTTTACTTCTAACATGAATTTATTCAATACATCGTTTCACATAAACTTCTTTATAAAATTTTAAATTTATACTAAATCTAAAATAAATACTTGGCAAGACCGAACTATTGCAATTTAACACACAATTGAATTGCTGGAAAAAATGGCAATTTTCAATAAACAAAATTATTAACTGCTTTTCTTATATCCTTTTCTATAATTCGAAAAAACAGAAAACTTATTTCACTTATTGACTCCATTATTTCGCTTTGTTCCTTTTATTCCATCAACTGGCCACTTATGTTGGAATATGTATGACTTCATGCGCTCCTACTTAAAAGAAGCTAAGAAGTTCCTTGGTAGCTGCAAGGAGCTTGGAGAATCTCAGAAACTCACTAAGAAACAAAAAGGATATTTTTAAACGAGAAAATGTACTTAGGAGTAATATAATGTAAAGTGCCTTCATATCCATTTGGCTATAATCCCGAAAAATGTATAATGTTTGCTTTCAATTTTCAACTTCATGCTGAAGCATCCAATGGAGCACAATGCAATGTTGTCGTTTTATTGAAGCAGAAACGTAACAAAGGCAGAATGGAATACTATAAACATAAAGAAATTATCCATTGAATACATTTCAAAGCAAATAGAAACTCTTAAGGGATTTCTCCTTAATATGCAGAGTGCCAAATAACATATATATGAAGGCGGTCGTAGGGGGCAGTTAACCTAAGACTACTTATTATTTAAAATGTTTAAATTTATAAAAGTTGTGTTTGATTAAGATAAAATCAAAGTTATTTAAAAAAATTTCTTAATAGAAGATAACAAGTAAGAAGGTAAGGTAAGATTATTATATCAGCATTGTTCATTTGGTTCGAATTATTGTTGAGTAATGTTGTGAAATCAGAGGATCCGATAACCCACATTTCTGTTACTTAAAAGATGCATTCAACAACCGTGACAGTAGGTATCTATGACAAATTCTGTCTACTAAACTATGCAATTTCATAAAGACTATAGGACCCCATGCAGGACTCCCATCACATCCTTGTATACATGTTAATTTTATACGTGTTAATCGAGGAAGAGCATTAGGAAAGTATAGAATCACTCTCAAGTATTCAATAATAAATGTGTAAACTGGTCTAAGAGAAAATGCAATAAAGAATTTTCTTGTGAAATATTACCTACCAAACCATATATGTAACCAAAACAAGTTTATTCTAAGCGTATAGCTTTTTGCCATACACTAACTCGACTAGGTGTTCCAGCCAAAACAAGACCTAGAGCTGTTAATAAAGAAATTGAAGATGCCCGATATACGTGGAATGATGTCACGAGAGTTAAAGCGAGAGTTAAAAAGGCAGTAAGTAAATTGATACCTGATTTAGTTGCACTGCTTCAAAAACATAGGTCAAACAGAGCATTCATTCAATGCATCACCATTTACAATATGGTTCATTTAACTTATGTTAAATATATAGAAGCTGTGAGAACTTACTATAACAATGAACGACAACATGTTGCATATAACTTTCCTATAACAATAAACAAAATTGACAACGATATTGTCTGGTGTACTATATAAGTTAGTTTGTATATTATGTACAAAACTGCCTTAACTGGATAGTCTGAAATATTAAACTATATGTTGCTGGTAAATAATTAAAGTTCGTTAGTTAATTGTTAATTCACGACTTAACTACTATGTGATATATCGACCTAATGCGCCAGTCGTTGAGTGACAGAAAGGGAATCCAGTGGAATCCCTTTACACAGCTTGAAGATCTGGAATACGCAGATGGCAAATGCCTCCTCAGCCAAACTCCTAATAATCTACGAATGTATATTGACTTCATTTATAGTATGTCTTTAAAAGCGAGACTAGAAATTAGCATAAAGAAAATTAAACTTAGTGCTGGTGGCTACCGCACCAACCTCACCCCAGGTGTTAACTTAAATTTAAATTGAACCAACATAACAAAGCTAAGACTACATTTGACATGCTAAGCGCTATTTGGAAACCTCGACATATCTCTGTAAAAACCAAGCTATGCATCTATAATTACAACATCAAATCAGTACTACCGTCATCGACACACGCCTAAAAACATTTTCCAACAAATGCTTGCATCAGATTCTCATCATCTGGTGCCCTAATCGTATCAGTATTACAGATTTTTGGAATGTCACCTTTCAAAAGTAAACCTCTGAGAAAGAGTACATGCGCAAGTGGCGTTGGATCGGCCAGACCCTTCGCAGACCCATTGAAAACATTGTTCGTCAAGCACTCAGATGAAACCCCCAGGGAAATGGCTGTCGTATTGGGGTGCCTGCTAAAACATGGGAGAGGACAGTCGATGTAGAATTGCAAGCAGAAAATTATTCTTGGAGGCCCTATGTTCTACTGGTAGATGAGGATAATAGTAGAAGAAGAAAAAGATATCTCTACAACCCTGATTTCACAATGCCTGATTTAGTTACTTTAGAAAATCATTTTGAGGAATTTTTTGTTTAAAAAAAAAATTATGTCTGCTATATATGTACATATTCCAATAATAGTGAATATTAGGTGTTCCCATTAAAAACTTCTTTAGTTTCCACTTAGTTTGTATGTTTCAAAAACACAATAACTTCCTTATGACACTGGTTGAGAAGGAGTATATTACCATTCAATATTTCTCAAACGTGGTGATGTACTTCAGTCATGTACTCCCATCTACACTACATTACAGTAGTGGACAATATTATTGATCGTTTTATTAATTCACATAGACATAAACACACACACATTTAATATCTAAAAATATATTTTAAATTAAACTTTAAAATTAAAATTTTAGATTTAATATATAATAAATATACTTAAAGTAAACAATATCCTTGCCAGTACAATTACTATTCTTGTATAAATCTTCTATACATACAAGCAGATTGGAATATTGTAAAAATTGAATACCGACTACTCTTCTAAACTTTCCACTCCACTCCACTCCACTCCATGCAGCTTCTATCGCTTGTAACCACTTGTATGCATATGGCGAATTAAATATAAGCTTAAAGCAATAAACTTGAAGTTTATTGTGCCCATATGATTTTCTATGAAATAGAAAACATATTTCATATATCACAGCGCCAGTGCAAAAGAGGATAACTATTGAATAGCGAGCATCGTCACATAATCCTAACTGCTGTTCCACTATAAAACTTACGAGTACAACTACACCCACAGCATTATCCTTTTCTCATGCAGCCATCCAGAATAAAAGGAGGTATATTTTATTATTATTTATTGCTTGTTTAGGACTCTGTTTACATACGTATTCCCTCTGATTTTTATTGGTTTTGTTTTTATGGATGCGGCAATTGATAGTAAATCCTATACAGACGTGTATTAGTCATAAATATTTTATGCAAATTTATATGCTTCTATAATGTTATATAATATGTATAAAGTATCTATAAAAATACTGTTTTTAATATGAGTAGCGATTTGGAGATAAATTGGAAATATGCAACATTAAATTCAGTGATA
>NC_051847.1:120088499-120115193 GCF_002237135.1 Teleopsis dalmanni
CACATTTCGATAGCAAATTGTCAGACTAGTAATCATCGAGAGATAATTGCATTTACAAAAAGTCATTGCATTATGTGGTATTTGGTCTGAAAAAGTGAGTATAGGTCTAAAGACCCAAATTTATTACAAATGATAAACAAATGAATGGAACACTATTATTAAAATTGATAATCGCTATAGTCTCACGATTACCAATTTTATTTAATGTGAAATGAATTATATGATTGTGGAAGATATGTGATAACTACAGAATGTCGCCACGAACTACACAACATGTTGTATTTGTGCTTTGTTGCGCTAGTAACTTTCGGAATGTGTGATTTAATGTTTTAGTAATTATTAGATATTGTAATATAAGTCCACGGAATAAGCAATACGGAATAAGTAATACATTACAGTGATGTTAACTGGCCACAAAGATCATGCAGTTTGTTACCACTACACTTTTTTCTTGGGCTTTCGTTTAGATAGAAAAACCTCAAACAGTCGATGCTTTGGAAACAAGTACCTGTCGAATTATGGCCCAACTTTTGCCAGTTATAAATGGATAAGTAGTCACAAACAAAGATGTGATGTCCCGTAAAGGTCACTTAAACAATAAGTTGGATGGAAAATTTAATATGATATATATTTAACTTACATTTACGTTAGGTACAATAAAATTTATATCTCTCTAAGATATTACAAACGAACTGCAAAGATCTCCTATTACTGAAATTGAGAAAATGTAGAAGATATATGTGTCAATGATTGTTCGGGTTTTTAGTACGTTTCTACAATAAGTTCGATAATGGCACTTTAGTGATGCAAATTTGATTTTAGTATGTATATAAATTCAATAATGTTTACTTTTTATATATTTTTTTTTATATACTGTACTTCATTTGAATAATACATTGTGACCGAAAAGCTTCCGGAAATTCTCATTTAAAATTCGCGCGCTGTATATTCTTCGATATTTAAGTTTATGTAGTTTGGCAGCAATTAAGGACAATTACTATGCCAAAAATGAGCGCGATCTGTCAGACAGTTCGTTTACGGCAGCTGTTGAAACCAGTTCACCTCAGTAGTGCGTTGCGAAAAAAACAATGGAAAAAAATATTGAACAAAGAGTTTGCATCAAATTTTGTTTTTCGAACGAAATTTCGTGTGCAGAATCGTTGCGAATGCTACAAAAGGCTTATGGGGAATCAGTTTTATCGAAAACTCAAGTTTATGAGTGGTACAAAGCCTTTCAGGACTGTCGTACGACCGTCGAAGACATGCCGCGTTCTGGACGACCTTCGACCTCTACCACCGACGAAAACATTGAAAAGGCAAAGGAAATCGTGTTCAAAAATCCTCATGTGAGTGTTAGAGAGATAGCACGAGAGCTAGGCATCGGTCGTGAGATGGCTCGTTTGATTTTGGTGGACAATTTGTGTATGCGACGTGTCAACGCCCGGCTTGTTCCGATTCACCTCAATTTGTTCAACATTATCAACGATTTTAAGGCCAAACATTCAATAAATACCATCGAACAGCCACCGTATTCACATGATTGCACCGTGTGACTTTTTCCTGTTTCCCAACCTCAAATTACCACTCAGAGGAACGCGTTTTGAATCCATAGAAGACGTAAAACAGAATTCGCAGAGGGAACTCAAAGCCATACCGGAAAGCGCCTAAAAAAAGTTTGATGATTGGAAAAACGTGGCATTGTGTACGTTCTATGGAGATATTTTGAAGGAGAAAATAAATATTGATGAAGATTAAGAATTTTGCGTTTTATTTATTTATTTCCGGAAACTTTTCGGTCACAATGTATGTATGGATTATGGATTAAAATTTCATTTCTAAAAGCTGTAGGTACATTCTGCTCAAAAAGTATCCGGATTTTGTTGTTTGTTAACTACTCCTTAAGTAATAGACTTTTTTCAAAAAGTTTTTTTTGTTATGTTGACACACCCTTTCTTGTCATATGGTACAAATTTCATCGTCATCTGTCAATTAGTTTGTTTACAGCAGCTGTTAATGTGAGACTACCTCAAGTGCATTTAGCGATTTTTACTATGGAAAATTCTTGTTATACGCGATTTTTTGACCAAACACGGCACCACTATCATCGCTCAGGCTCCATATTCGCCAGATCTAGATCCGTGCGACTCTTTTCTTTTCCCGAAACTCAAATTGCCCCTTCGTGATAAGAGTTTTGAGTCGGTTGAATCGGTAAAAGAGAATTCGCTGAAGGAACTAAAAGCCATACCTGCACAGGCCTACGAAAAATGTATGAAAGATTGGGTTAAGCGTTGGCATATGTTTATCGCTTCAGAAGGAGCATATTCTGAAGGAGATAAAATAAATTTGGAATAAAATTTAAATTTGTGTGTTTTATTTACAAAATCCGGTACTTTTCGAAATGGAGGTAAATTTTTAGATCTATAGATACCTAAATGTAATATCTTTTGTTGCTTCAGATAAAAATTCAATAAAACGTTTTTAACATAGTAAGGAAAAGATATCGACTTGAATAAGGTTAAAGCATTAAACTTAAATCTACTACGAGTTTTTTTTGCTTTTATAACGAGTAAAGTTTTTTTTGAATTTATACTAAACATGAATATTTCACTCTTCAATTTTTTTAATTCACAATTTTATATAGTAGAACCTCTTTCACTAAAATGCAGTTTTCTATATGAACACTGTGCAATATTTCGTTGCATATACGTACTACACTCTTAGTGTATTCATAAGTAAAATGAGATACTCCATACTTTCATGTCATCATTTACTCGTACTTAAAGCAATAATTTCTCGTGCAATGATGGTTATTAAATTAAAAAATTAATGTGCACAAAATGAAAACATCAATTATTAACTATGTGAAATACAATATATAACAATACCAAAAATAATATTTATATGTGTATCTATAATTATAATTATAATTAATTTGAATAAATTCACTCCAATAGTGTATAAAGGCATAAACACATAAATAATGCATTGACATTTAAACGAATTTACTTGATGTTTATAAAGCATAAAATAAACCTTACGTGCCACAATGTGAAGCAATTTAAAATTTCGTACTCGTATTAATAGCACTGACGCAATTGAAATAGATATCCTTGTATCTGTGTATCTGTGTATCTGTATCTGTAGCTGTATCTACACGTGCATGTGCGTAGCTATGCCATATATACAAGCTGTGTATATATACAAGACTACATGACAGGAATTTCCCTTGGGATATGCTACCATGAAGTCGAGTATCGATATTCAATAAATTTATGTTCATTCCATTTGTATAATGTTTGCAAATTATTTATGCTCAGTTGACTTTGTCAATTGCATTACCATGCAACAGGATTGATAAGCTTAATGATGATAATAATGCCGCTATTGAATTACGATTATTGTAAATGTGTATCTGATATTCATGCATTTACGTATGTTAACATGTTTAACAAATGTAACTACCTTAAGTAAGGTTAGTGTGAGGTTGAGGATATTAATATTTTTGCTCGTTTAAAATTTGTGCACTTCAGTACTTTTACTCTCTATTAACTGCGAGGTTTCTTCAAAACCTCTCTCTACGCCATGACTGGTTTACTGTTTATCACTTCATTAGACTAAGTAATAATTGACCTCAGATCTGCATACCTCTCCGAGGTAAGTTTGTCAGTTTTCATAAACAATTTCAAGGCTCTATCTTTTATGTACTTTTTAATCAGATCAATCTTGAGGTCCCTGAGGATGTCATTCGTCCTAGTGTACAATGGTACTTTGAAAAGTCTTTTTTTCTAAAATATTACTTTTAATAATAATCTTCTTTGGAATCAATATTATTTAATATTAAAAAAAAATTTCAAACTAAAATATTTTGCATAAATGAGCAAGTTACCAGCACATTTGATATTTTGATGAAGTATTTACCTTGCATCTACCTCGGAATAGTTTTCTTTTGACATTGTGCATTTTCGCTACCATACAGTAGGACTGCAGTAGATCGCTTTCAAAATGTTTGTTACGCTTGAGTGTTCAATTGTTTCTTCGAATGCTTGCATCATAATATTCCTTATTCGTTATCATATCATTAAGACCATACCTTATTTCCTCTCTACCAATTGTTTATTATTATTAAATCATTTTGTACCAGTTATTACTTATCTATACCACCACATCGATGCTTTAACGGTGATGTATTGCGACAGCTACAATTAAGAACTATGACGTACACCTGAACAACACAACTGAGCCATAAGAAAACAACGTTTAGTGCGACTAATCTCTCTTAGGTGACTTTGACGGTATCACAATGAGCAATAGATGTTGCCAAGTAGAAGTGGTGTTTGCTATGTCAGCACACTCCCAATCAACCTCAACAAACCTATTACTTATCTTCATATTAAAATTTTAGTCCATGGTTTTCCATGGTTTCATTGGTTGAATACATTTCAGCATGGCTTTTATTGATACCTCATAGAATCCTCCAGTTATTTTTAGAGTCACATTTTTAATATACTCTTTGCAGAGCTTTGCAACCATCAACAGAACATAAAAGAAGACAGAACAAATCAAGTTTTCTATAAAAATTTTACAAAGATCTAGTATAAGTTAGAAAAATCATTACATTTATTATATATATTCTTTATAGTTTAAGATATAGTTTCAATTGCAATAGTTACAATAATTGTTATAATTTTTTTTTATTCTGGCAGCATTTATTGCAATCATAATAATAAAAAATCAAATTCTCTCATTGAGATACCCCATAGAGATATCAGTCAGATATAGGTAACCACGCTAGGAGACTAAATCTCCATTTAACCATATCTGCCGCAGTTGTGGATAGGACGATGACAGTGCCTTCCATCTGCTTTGTTTCCGTCCAGCTCATGCGTGGCGCCGCCTTATCACTTTAGGAGCTTTGGTTTTTGAGGATCTTGGTGAACTGCAAGACCTCCGTCTGAATACCATTATAGCCTTTGGCAAAGATTCTAAGTGGTTCTAACCTTTGAATATTTTATAATTAAACGGTAACACAAAAGGCTCATAGGCCTAAGTGAATCCTTTGAGATCGCCGGTATAACCTAACCTAACCTATTGCAATCATAATTATTGCAATTGAAGACATGGAATTGAAAACATAGCGAAAGCAGTAGTTTTCTAGTCAAAAGAGAAAGTTAGTTGTCACCATATATACAAACTTCACTTCTTATTACATTGTCTTGAAACTAATGCAACATATATCTCCTCAAGAAGATTTGCTGAACTTCAAACTATTATTCTGTATATAATTTATCATCATATAATGGAACATTAATTACAGTGTTTCACCCTAATGATCACACACACATCGCATTTCAACAAATAAAAAGAAAGGAAAACATGTTTATAGCAAAAGTAATAGCCTATGGTATAGCCATATATGTCTATATAGTTTAAAATTTGGATCTGACCATAATTAAATCTTTAATTAAAGTTTCCAATCAATTCTAATTATTTATTCCCTCCAAAATATGTGAAATATACTTCTTAAAGTCCTATTAAATGTAAACTTAATACGTTTCTATTAATTTACCGTTCTAATTTATTAAGCAGTAAATGTACCAATTGCACTAATTCAATATAATAAATTAATATGCCATTTTAGCAGCCCTCTCAAAAAAAAATGTATATAAATTATGTATAGTTGTATCCAACAATGTCATTAACATCAAAGTCACTAACATTACATTGTTGTAAACACGTATATAAGCCTGGACATACAGTTTACAAATAACTCCTAATATGTATATGACAATTGACTCCTTTAAATTAACTTTAATAATATACGATTTTCTTGATTGCATAGCCAACGTATTATCCAGTGGCTATGCGACTCGGCCATATTTTGTCATTGAACAATGGATTTACTCGGCACAATGAGCAGAGTAATAATGCTGTCAGGCTCCAAGTGCATTCACATCCCATTGGTAATTTCTTCACAGTTGAGTAATATTCATTAAATATTCCAGTTACACTTATTTGCATTCAGCACCAGTTCATTTGCACAATTTATGCATATTTTACAATATTTTCAATGAATTTATTTCATTAATTCTTTTCCTTACTGCTGAATTTTATTATTGTAAATAGTTTATACATAATAAACATATACATTTTTTACTACTATAAATAAAATCATATAAGCGTAACATCATAAATGAATTAACATACACATTATATACTGCGACATGTATTAAGAATCTATAAGATATGATTCACCAATAACTATCGAACTTTGTTATTTTTTCTTAACGAAAGATAATTAATCATTGCTTAAAATAAAAATTTTTACCGAAAATTTAATATATATTATTATAAATTCCAAATAAAGAAATCAGCTTATGCATAGCCTTCATAGCCGACCAGTTCCTAATATACATTTTTTGAGCATTATTCGTCATTAAAATCTGAACCGATCGCTGCCAAAATGCTTAGCATAATAATAGATCCCAAAAAACTAAGACATAATTTTCAAATTAATTTGTTTTCCATAAAAAGTCCTGCATCTAAACTAATAGCTTCAGTAGGACTCGTATTAAAACTGGACTAACCGATTTGTACAAAAACGGTAACTGATTTACCGACATTCAGACAGACAGGCGACGGAAACCACTACATCGATTAATCTAGTCACTCCAATAATGATGGTACAGATCTTGTTTGATGCTTGATATCTACTGAATCGCTACATCGATTCATTTGGTCACTCCAATAAGGAATGTATAAGTCTTGTTTGGAATTCGACAAACTCAGATAAGGCAACTCAGAAAATAAGGCAAAAGAAGTAAAATAAATTATTATCGGAAGAGGAAAAATAAAGTGAGATAAATAAAGTTAAATCTTACTTTTAAATGGGTATATAAAGAAATCACTTTTAGTTCTTGCTTTAACCATACGAATACAGACAAGCCAGTATAGCTAAATAAACTCCTACAAAGAATATCAAGAATATATACATATAAGCGCACAATCCTATATCTCTTGTATGAAATTTCTATTATACCCTGTGCTTATTATTGAACAAATGGTAATCCAAAAGTGTTACATACAAATTAAGGTTACGTTTATGAAGTTTTTGAGTGGTTGTTTAGTTTGATATAATCTGTTCTTAATCTAAACTCTCAAATTTAGGGGCAGTAGATAGTAACTGCCGATCTGATAAGTAAGAAGTATCCCTTTTTTAGAAACAGAATTTCAATGAATTCGGATGAAATTTACAATATCATATTATTTTTGAAATACAAAAATTTAACCTAACTACTTGTTTCTCTATATCTGAACAAGGTCTTAACATTGGGACAGAAATAATTGCGGTGCACAAGCAGCAAAATATAACCCAGACAACTAGATCCCCGATGTTAATATCGTAATCTTTTCAAACAGCCATCAATTCTCTAGAAGTCGCTAGAGCTACATTCTTGACAATTCGAGAATGCCGAGCTTCTCTTAACGAGCAAGCTATCAGTTTTAGTGTCCTGTTCACATGGGTAACTGGACAAAAGGACATCTCGGGCAACTGCAGAGCAGACTAGGTTTACGAGACAGGCACATAACTCAGTGATATTCATTTCTCAGATATTGGTATCCCAAGCTGGTAATCAAACAGAAGTATTTGCTATGGGACTGGGTTCAGCTTATTATGAGTTTTATCGAGACTAGGAGGAAACTGAGAAAACTGTACGACACCTTATACCTTATATAGTCACATATTGACATATTTACATTCATTTCTAAGCGGGTACCAAGAACTTTAAAGCGATCTTACATGTGATTTCTACAGCGATATTGCGGGAGAGATCTCGCAGCTTCTCGCTCTCACGACCGCTGAATAAGTGTAAAGCACATGTAAGGTTAGCTTTAAGAAACTTTGAGCCTTGCTTTAATGTTCGGGTTTTTTTAGTACCTTCTTCTTGAATTGGTCTTCTGACTGACGAGACAGTCTTTAGCTTTTGAATTTCTTTAATTTTTGCTTTTGATATTTTTTCTTGAAATATAAGCCTGTGTGTAATAAGTGGTTATAAGTATTAAATAAACGATCTTAAAATAAATATAATAAACAAAAAAAATAAAAAAAACTAATGTATTTAATTGTAAAAAAAAAAGGAAATTAAAACACAAAACTATATGTCAGTGTCCCTCATTGGTTGGGATAAGATTTAAAAATTTTTATTTTTCTTATTTTTTCTTACTGAGCTGATACTACAAAATTGAAGATTTAGCCAAGTTTATATACGTAGACTTGTCAGGTTGGTTTACTTTCACTTGAATGGAAAAGTTGTGCTATTCGTCATTGTTTATCCGTCGTATCACAACAGATCATTATTTGAGCTCAAGTGGGCTTTGAGCACAAGACCGCCACTCCATCCTAACCTAACCATATTTTGACAAACAATCATGCTTGACCAATTAAAAATTATTAAAAATTGAGATTAAAGACAAGCGATATTTTTAGAACTCCACATTGTTCTACAACTTTTTTTTAAATTCTAAAAATATATTCGCTTTAAAGAATCTAATTCATAATTCACCTGCAAAACTTTTTTAACCTCATATGTATTAAGGGTGTAAAATAATGTATTAATTATTTCATACACTTTTATACATAAAAGTGACACATAAACTTAAGCTTTTAGCATAAAATATGTTTATAAAATTCTTGACTTAAATTTTGATTCAAAAAATCACAAAAAAAAAAATTGAAATTCTTTTTCTTCTTCTCTCAACAAAAGTAGATTAAAGATTTTTAATATTAATTTTAAGCTAACAAAATCTTTCATACTTCAAAAATCTTAAGTTGAAAAATACTTTTCAAAGCGCCTGCAAGTATGCAATTTGTATTTAATTTGTAAAACGATAAAAACAAATTTTTAAACGATTTTATTCGAGTAGAAGAAAAAATATTAAGAAAATATTTGAGTTAGCGAAAACTTTCACACTGCAAAGCGATGATGCATATGTGCGAGTGTGTGTGAGTAAATTCGTGCTCCGCTTATTCGTAACCACCCAGTAGTCCGTTTGGTAAGCACATGAAAAAGGTATGCATGACATCATGTTTACAAAGGAATGTGAGAAGTCATCATACTAAAAGAATGTACTGGTAATGTATCATGTCATGCGGCTAGCGAAAAAAAAAACCCTTACTCTTCGTGAAATTAACCGAACGACTGATATATTTTTGTCATATTTGTTGTTGTTGTATTCCTTTCTGTACAATTATTCGAGCATGCTCAGTATTCGTGTGCATTTAAGTGCGGTGCGTTTAATTTTTCGGTGCGGATCGATTTTGTGAATTTTTGGTGTATTGCTAAATTTATTAAATTTAATAAATTAATAAACAAATATCATTTAACAAAAGAAATTAATAATATATTGTGAATTTGTGTTTAACAATATTAATTATTGTTTTTCCTTCGGAATTCCAGTGTAAGTTGAAATTTAAATTGAAAACATTTTTTTTGATTGCGCTTTATATACCTGGCGTGTTTTTTAAAAACTATATTTATTATTTCTGTTTCAGTCTACAGTTCTGTTGCTGTTTCCAGTTTATTTACTGGAATATTTATTTATTACTTTAATAATAATTGTTATTATTTAATTATTTGTTTATATTTTAATTTAAGTTGTTAGTTATTATTTTTCATTCCGTTTCTGTGTTTTTTTCAACAGTAGTTTATTCATTTGGTTGTTTCCTAATTATTTAAATGGAAGGTTTTTCAAAAAGAAATGTTAGACGGTTATGTGCAAAAAAGAAAAGAGAACTGTTAGCATTACGCAATGTATCAGAAAACATTGATCCCAGTGTTAGTAATAGTGGTAGCTTAACGCAAGATGCAATTCAGGAGAATTTAGAATATTGCGATGATACAGGGAATACTAATAATACAATATCTGACATCAATGTAGGATTTGAACCCAAAGTCTATTTAAAAGAAAAACTTAAAAATTTTTATAGAACCCATCATCCAACTAGAGCAGCCTTGTCCGACTACATTGAAATCTTAAGGTCAGAAAACATTTGTGTTCCATTTTCTGCAAAATCTATTATTAGGAGCTGTAATAAAATAATTATACGAACTGTTCCCCCTGGACAATATTTTCATTTAGGTATAAAAAGTTATTTGTTGTCTAAAAAAGATAAAATTAATGTGGATAACTTATTGCTATTAGTAAATGTAGATGGACTTCCGTTATTTAAAAGTTCTCAGAAGACATTATGGCCTATTCTCGGTAACATTTGTAATATTGACAGCGAAGAGGTTTTCTTGATTGGTTCATATTTAGGGAATAAGAAACCTAATAACGTTGATCAGTTTTTACATGATTTTATAAAAGAATATCGCGATTTAAGTGAAACTGGTATAGAAATAAATTCAAAAATAATCAAAGTATCTATACGTGCTTTTATTTGCGATACTCCAGCGCGATCGTTTCTATGTGGAGTTGTAGGTCACAATGCTTTCAGTGGTTGTTCGAAATGCTGTCAAATAGGGCAACGTATTGAAAATGTTACTGTTTTTTCTAGTCAATCTGGTCCATTAAGAACTGATGAAGAATTTGGTATGAGAATAGATCGTAAATACCACAATGAATATTTTTACAACACTAAATCAGAATTAGAAAAAGTAAATGTGAAAATGGTTTCTCAATTTCCACTCGATCCAATGCACCTACTTGACTTGGGTGTTTGTAAAAAATTACTCACTTGTATAGTAAAAAAACAAACAACCGATTTTCAGATTACTGCAGAATCCATAAATTATTTATCTGATCATTTAAAATCACTGATAAAACACATACCAGCTGAGTTTGGAAGAAAACCTAGAGGAATTGATGACTTACCCAGGTGGAAAGCAATAGAATTTAGACAGTTCATTTTATATACTGGTCCCTTAGTTCTGCAAAAAATTTTGCCACAAAAGCACTACTATCACTTTCTACTATTTCATTGTTCTTATCGCCTACTTATGTCAAGGAAATATACCACTAACATAAATGTTGCGGAACAAATGTTAAAAGATTTCGTTGCAAATTTTTCAGACTTATATCCATTAAAATGCTTAACGTACAATGTACATAATATGCTTCACATTACGCAATGCATTCGTGAGGTAGGAAATATAGAAGAAATTTCTGCTTATAAGTTTGAGAATAAGCTACAAGAAATAAAAAGGGTGGTACGGAAACCTTCAAAGATCTTAGAACAGTTGAATAATTTTTATTCGAACAATTATAAAAAAATTTCTAAACCGATAAAGCATGGTCTTCAAAAGAAAGCAAACGGAACAATAACAGCGTATTGTGCTAAAAAATTCATTTTAACAAGTACATCACCAAACAATAGCTGTTTATTAGAACCTTTTGTTCCTTTTAATGTGAGTGGTTTTTTTCTGAGAAATAATGAAGAATTCATTACTGGACGGAGATACAAAAACGTCTCAAACTTTTTTATTAGACCTGTTTACTCAGGTAATGATCTAGGAATAATAGTTGTTGACTCAGAGTTAAATGAAAGGGAAGAATGTTTCAATGTTTCAAAAATATTATTCAAATATGTTTGTTTTCCAATGGAAAATAAAAACCTCTTAATTCCAATTCTGCACACAGGTCATTGAAAATGAAAACTGTTCAAATCTTTAAAACCTACTCTGAATTTCTACGAATTGCTATCATTTTTTTAAGAAGGAAACAACTAAGGCAAAAAGATAGACAGGTAGATATAAAATATGTCAATAATTGCGTGCCTAAATTTATATAGCTTTGTACTTTAAAAAAAAAAGGCTAATAACCCTAATAAACATCTTTTGTTATTCTTTTGTTAATTGGTTTTAAGATAATTTTTTACATTAGTATAAATTTATTTATTGTAATTGTCCAAATTTGAACATGTATTTGCGCGCCAGTTACCTAAATATCATATTCAAAATAAAATGTAAACTAAAGAAAAGGAAGTTGTAAATAATTAAATAGGTAGCGACGCATAAGGTTAAAGTAATATAAAAACGAAATGTAAAGAAAAACAAATTGAGTATTTTAAAACTATTTAATATGTAAAATTTACTATTTAAGAAGCAAAATTATAGAAAATAAATTAGTTAAACATTTGTTGTATAAGCTTAAACGCATTTCTTCGGTCAAATATAATAAAAGTACGATAACTCGTAAATTATATCTAAAACGTTTTTTTCTGCAACATACAAAAATGGCTGAATATAATATTGAAAGTGAATTTAATATTAATAAATTAACATTGGAAGAGCGATTGACCAGAATGGAAGAATCTGTGGGAAAAATTTCTCAAAATCAGGACGCGATACTCAAGGAGTTGAAATTAGTAAAAGGTAACATTACTAATATTACTAAATAAAATAAAATTATTTATGAGAATCCCTTTTTTTTACAGAAAGTAACATTGACGTTATAGCAAAATTCCACACACTCATGAACATGATGGAAAAGAGAAGCGATACAGCAGTTTCTGATAACTGCTTTCCCATCAAGACGTTTGAAGAATTGGGGAATATGGACGCACTTTGTGCAACTAAAAGTGCTCAATATGTAAGTTCAATTTCATACAATCAAAAACTAAATATACAAAATTTTTGATTATATTTTAATTGAATTACTTCGTTCGATTTATAAATTTTTTTCTTTTTGAAACCATTTAGGCTAAATTAATAAAATCTATTATTCAACCGGAGGGAATAAAAAAAAACTTACATCGAATCATCGATCGAACGTTAGTTTTGGAGTTAAATTATGATGGAATTGGCACCAAAAAAGCATTTAAGGAATTTAAATTCTTAAATGCTTCAATATTCGGTATAAAAAAATTGATGTATATATATAAATAAATAAATAAAACTAACAACTTATTTTTCTTTACAGAAGCCTTGCAAAAAGATGGCTATACAGAAAAGGAGTATATTTCGGATATACGAATAGCCATAAAGAATGTTAAAGGAAAGCACAGAATGGAAGAAAGCAGCAAATAATTTTTATTTATTTATATAATATTTATAATAATAAAAAAACAAATAAAAAAAACAAAAAAAAAATTAAAATCTATAATTATAATATCAATAAATATTGTTTTTGTAATTTTTATTTATTTATATTAAAAAAAAATTTATATTTATATAAAAAAAAAATTAAAACAAAAAAAATTATAATTTATAATATTGTAATTTTTATTTATTTATATTAAAGAAAAAATTAAAACAAAAAAAATTAATAATATTTATATTTAAAAAAAAATTCAAACCAAAAAAAATTATAATCTATTGTTTTTGTAATGTTTATTTATTTTTCTAATAAATTAAAACAAAAAAATATATTGTTTTTTTATTTTTTTTATAAAAATTTACATATTTTAGAATAAAAATATGTAAAATGCAAGAACATTTAACATCCTTACAACCTACTGACTTCGTAAGCTACAAAAGAAGGTGACCACCTTCTTTGGAAGCAGGTCGTAAGGCAGAAAATGATCACCTCATATTTTGCGTGCACAAGCATCGCCCATGACGATTTAGTTTACTTTGTCATGCTTACAACATGCTTCCATCGTAAAGTGCATTTGGATTCGTAAACGAAGTTTTACGAATGTCAATTCCGTATTTCGTGCCGCATACCTTTTGCACTTTACCAAGTCATGCATGATTTCGGCGGCCAACTGCTAATAAAAGTCATGGGAATTTGGAAAGGAACTCGTCATGATGACCGGCGAAAAGTAAGCATGATGTAAGGGAAGATAGCAGCATGACGGTCCCTACTGGGCATTTAATTTAAACTTTAACACATACACATTTATCCACATGCATAGGTGCGGAGTTATATATATAATAGGCATACACATACATCAGCAAATCTGAGCATTAATTTTTGTTTTCTTTTTTCGCATACTTTGAGGTTTATAAAAAAAATAAATTTCTACTTTGATTACTCTTTTTATACAGAATATAATCTAAAACAACAACTCAGGAAGGAAAACACAACAACAACATCAATGTCACTGTAACAAAATATTTGCCTACATATGCACTCAAAATTTTCTACTCACTTATTTGCTTGTTTGTTTGTTTACAACTTATGTGTTTGCTTATACGTAAGTGTATGTATGTGAGTGTGTGTGAATTTATTCGAACTTGTCTTAGACAAAGTTTACAAAAAATTTTTCCCATGTGTCACATTTTGAACGTTAATTTTTAAACTTTTGATTAGAGCGAAGTGTGCAGGGTATTTGTTGGTGTAAGAAGCAAGTTTGTATGGATTTGTTAAAGGTTTTTTTTTGCTGAAAAACATATTTTGGTAAAAAAACTTTTTAAGAATAAATTTTAGAACCAATCATTTTTTATTTATTAAATAATTAAGAAACTTAACAACCATCTCTTTATAGGAGATATAAGTGAGATATAAGAAGCAATTTGTAAACCTTTTTAATAACAACACTAACAACTTATAATCAATGTTGCGTGTTCAAATCACGTCGGGGTCACAAATGTTGTAATTGGAGTTCTTTGTATCAACACCTTTATTGCTGTTAATATTACTTCTCAATTACAAACTATGTGAACTATATAAAATTTGTTTTCTTAGTATAAAATTATTTCTGTCAAATTGATTTCTTAAATGTATACTGCGTTATCACCACAATATATATTTTCTTTTCTTTAATTTAATCGTTTGAAACAGTGAACTATAATGAAATACTAGGGCCACTATTTATATTTTGAGCCTTGGCAATACTAATTGTTGTCCGTGTCATCCGACGTTCCTCTTCAAAATTCCTTTCATAACCTACCTTAGACTTTTTCTCAAAACAACGTTATTTGTGTTCTTGTTCAGTATTTTTAATGGAGCGTTCACGCAATGGCAATAACGCGTAAACTTTCACATTTGGCGGTGAAGCTTTATCATTTGCACTATGAAACACTGGTACAATGATTTTAATCATAGCCGTAGTTCGCTCAGTGGTGAAATTTATGAAGGTCGTCCAAAATCAGTTGTTGTGGCAGAAAACAGTAATGGTATGCAAAAACTGATCATGCAATATCGTAATGCGACATTTTGTGAGATTGTGGAAACCCTAGGCATTAGTTCCACCAGTATATATGTAATATTGCACGGTCATATAACCACGTTGTTCTCGATTGGTGCACACAAATGCTCAAGAAGTAGGAGTACAATGGCGTTAATTCAAAAGTCGTGCATAAGATTGTAGTAGGTAGCATATATGCGTATGAGCCGGAACGTCAACTGTTTGGGTGTTTCAACATGAACCTTTTCCAACAGAAGTTGTTCGCGCTCGAAGCACTTCGAAACAAATAACCGGAAAAGCTGGTCATGTGGCAACTATACAGATACCATTACATAAACATTGAACATAAAACAATCAAATCCGAATGGTATACAAACATTTGTTTACCAGAAGTCCGCAATGAAATCATTCTCCATCTCCATCAAGACAATGCGAGTGCTCATACATCTCGTCTAACAACTGACTATTTGTACATTCAAAACATCAAATTGATGGGTCATCCACCGTACAGTCCTAATTTAGCTCCTAATGTCTTCTTCTTGCTCCCAAACGCTTAAATCGGTTTTTTAACACTCAAACAAGAAACACTTTTTAGATTTTTGTTAAAATTTTTTTATATATTTAAAAAATATTTTTTAAATATATAATACAGTAACTCAAAAGAGTTATTTATTAATAATTACAATAATTAATTAAATCAAATTTTATAATAAATACTAATATTTAATATAATATTTTTTATTTAATTTAAGTAATGAAGTTTTTTCAAGTTTTAATTATTTTTATACTTTTTTCTCAAATGGGTGAGTAAAAATAAGTGAACTTGGATTTGTCACAAAATTTTTTCTAACTTAGTCTGGAAATCCTCTCATGACGCTTTGGAATTATTTTTCATTAAAATTTTCGTTACTGTGAATTTTATTCACACTTTTTGTTTACTTTTAAATTTTATATTTATTTATATGCTTACATATTTTTTTCCCTTATATATTCTAAAGCAATTTACTTTTAAGAAGACCCCCATATTGTTTTTATTAGGCTTATACGGCTTATATTCGCGTGTGCACACACAGAAACTGCTTATGCATCTCATGTGTGTGTGAGTTAATAAAAAAGTTTCAGAACTTGTTGCGACATTAAATAAAAACTTTTTAAATTTCTTATTGCTTATAATTTATATTAGAAAAGAATTTTAATTAAGCTTAACCAGCTGTTTTACTTGTTTCAAGTATTAAAAGTTGAAATTGCGTTTTTGATCATTTTATTTACACAAACACATATGTCAACAAAAACTCACACACACGTCAAACAGTGCTACCAACATAATCAACGCCGTAATAATTTTCATTTTTGTGGCACATAAATTACGCATAAAACTCACCACACACGAGCACCCGTCACACACACACACATACACACACAAACGCACACGCATTTTCTCATTTAATGGATATTTTCTACACATTTGCACTGTCTGCATTGACATTAATTTTGCCGTCATATTTTCAGAAAATAAAATCAATCAACGAAACACAACTCAACAAAAATAAAAGCAAACGTAAAGCAAAACATAAAACAAAAGAAAAAAGAAAAAAAGGAAAATAAAGGATATGCATAAATGTGGAAAAAATAACAAAACCAATTTTGGTTATAGTGCTGAACTTACGAGCGATTCATTGCAAGCGCCATATTGTACGCCATGTTAGTTTTCGGCATTCAACAGTGGCGGCTTCCGTGCCCGGGTTTTCTTTTTTTTGTATTTTTCTATTGAATTTGATGCGATCAATGATTCTATTTTGAACGTTTTTTTTTTTGATAAATTTATTATTGCTTTGTTTTTTGTTTTGTTTGACAATTTGCTTAAATACTTTCTGGTATATAATCACTAAGAGAAAAAAATTATACACTGCACTTTAATAAAATATGGAAGAAAATATTATTTTGCTGATGATGAGGCAAGGTATCCATAGAGTACGGAAAAACTGTAGGTTAATTTAAAATTACATAAATTTTAATCATTTCGTAAATCAAAATTTGCTTTAAATAATGAGTTATTCATAATGGTACCTAATGATAAGCTTAAATAACAATTATTGAATATTTTAAGTATATCATTGAATAGATTTTCTATGAAAATGGTACATAATGCTGCATTTTTATGTAGTGGTTTTTAAGTTTTTTTAATAGTACATCCCACATAAAGTTTTCAAAAACTACTATGTAACGTATATACAAGACTACATAATCAGATCAGCTCATTTTTCTATTTATTCATGACATCTTATTCGCTTATAATGACATCTTATCCGCTTATATCATCTTATAAACCAAAACTTTTAGAAGTTAATAGTTAAGTGAATAATTAACAACAATTAATTAAGATTCGGAAATAAGAGTATTCAATGCGAATAATAATAATTTTTCATCTTCTTTACAAATAACCCTTTCGATGAGACATTCCAATCACCATTGCAAAGCTTTGTTTCAAATATAACAAAGTCTGATTATGTTAATTTTGAAATACCCTTTTTAGAAAAAAAATTTCCCGCATGTGGATCACACCACACGCGTTGAAAAACATAGATTTAAACGAATAAAATGCGCTCGTATAAACAGTGTAAGTCTTAAATTTTTACAGATTTCTGAACCGAACGGGTCTTATGACAAGGCCCACACTTCTTAGTGTTATAGTGTTTAGTGTTAGCAAATTCTAAGCCACAATGGAATCTGTAGTTCAAAGTATCGAAGTACTGAACTGAACTATTTTAAAAAATTATGCGGTTTCTGGTTATGGTTTCTAAACATATTTAGTTCAATAAATAATACCATTTATGATGGATAGAGTTTAAGAAATATTCACTAGATCCCCTCTTCTTCTTCTTATTTGGCACTACAGTACAGTGTGACCCTTGGCCTCCTTAGAAGGTTGCGTAGCGGTTGATGTTGCTTGTGATCAACCGCCAATCTGGAATAGCAGATCCCCTTATTTGCAAACCTGAGGATAATGTTGGTGTTTAGTAGCTAAAGAATTCCCCCTCTGCTAGGTGTTTTCAGGTTATACGACCTATGCTCGGTCGCCACAACCTCGTATGTGAGAACAGGATGCACCACGTGTAGGTGAGGTCGGCTGTTGAGGAAGCTAGGCTGTATATTCGCATCACTCCCCGTTGGTGCACACACTTTTGCCCCTTGCATTCCTCATTGGATCCCCTAACACTGGCATATTTTTTGAGTAATATATCATTCGCAACAATTACCCGTTAAAAATGTTTTTTACTCCTGATCCAATTTTTATGTTACGTAGTGTTATAGCTTTATATATTGTATAAATTCAACGTTACTTTAAAAAAAATTTTTTTTTTGATTTGTATACATCAAACATTTGCTATTTGCACATTGTTTTATTATTGCCAAATTGTATTTCATTCCATAAAATAATTTTTTGACTATTTTCGCTTTAGCCCCCAATGTTATTTTTCAATTCCATTGTCGTTTTATAAATTTGGCTATCATCGCTGCTGGTTTCGGTATGTTAACATTTATGCCATTACCAGCTTTATTTGCTTTTATTTTGGCAATTTTTTATTATTTGCAAATCCTTATTAATTTGTTAACGTTGTGTTCTGGTGCAATTGATTGGAATGCCATAAAAATGATTAATAGAAATTATTTTTTCGTCAGAGCGCGAAGGAATTTGTTATTGCATGGTATGTATTTGATTGACGAAAATGAATTTGAGAAATATGTGTGCCAATTAATATTTTAATTCAATTTGCACATTGCTTACTTCATCTGACAAGCTTAATAGTAATTGGGTAATACAATTTAAAAATATTTTTATAATAGTTTTCACAAGCTAGTAACACTTATTGAAATGGAATCCAATCATCTACTAATTCACCCATTAAAATATTTATTATTGGTGCACGACTTTTTTACGTCACACTGTTCTTTTAAATGAGTACCGGTTCCAAGGAGACTGTTTAGCGATATCTATGCCTAAATATGGCAGGTAAGTTTTCACCTTACTTTTATGAAATCTGAAAACCCTGAAAATTGCGTGACATCCTATCTTAGAACCCATCTGCCCATAACTTACTAAAATGTCTAGTTTTTAAGGTTTTAAATCCGTTAAATTACCAGTACATGAAAATATCCTGCTCTCTCGTTGAGTGCAATCCTGTCACAGCTGTAGAGAGGACGACGAAAGTGTGTCACATCTGCTTTGTAACTTACCAATGCAAGCACGACATCAATTACCCATACTAGAGGTTTTTTTTATTAAGGATCTTAGCCAGCTTCAGAATATTTTAGGGTTTGTTTATGGTGCTTTTAAAATCTTTAAGTTGTTATACAATTACATAGATCACCCGGTATAATCCAACGTGACCTAGATTTCATGTAATATCAATTTTGGGTTAAAATTCATTTTCAAAACCGTATGAAATATAAAAGAATGTTTATTGGAATGAATATGGTATGTTACATATACCGCGGTCAAGTGTCTTTAAGAGAAAAACGAGTAGCTTCTCCAAAATATTGAGAAATTCAAATAAATTCGTTGAAGTATTGTGTGAGACTCATCGCAAAAGCAACTGGGAATCTAAAAGCACAACCTATCAAATTTTGACCACTGCATTCGACTTATGGAAGATGTGTACGCGCTTCATGCCACACTTATAACGGATGACCAGAAAAACTACTCCTTGCGCCTTCCTCACCGTTAACCGCTCAAATTTTTCGATATGTTTTTCAGCATCTTCTTAACATTGTAGTGATAAAGCATCCCGTAGTCTATGTTTTAAATCAACATAACTTTTTATTTATGTGATAAATTACATAAATGCTTTCAAAACATTTAATCTGAATTATCACTATTTAATCATATGTTCGTTTATTATGTCCGATTATATCGGATTACTGTTGCCAAATATATGGGTACAAACTCCATTTAATGACAAAAATTCATGGATGCTTACCAATATTACAAAACATTGAAAATGGAACTTATCTCGGTTGTAATATTTTTCTTTTTCTGAACGAAGAAATTATCATCTTCATTTATGTCATTTACTCGGGAACATCGCATATATTTTTTATTTTTCTCTTTGTTTAGTATGTAAAAAATAATAATTATTATTATTGTTATTATATTTATTATTTTTGATTTCATTATTTCATATTAATTATTATTTCATACTCGAGTTTTATGAATTTCTACCATTATTTCTTTATTTTCTTATCTGCATCAATACATTGAAAATGGACCTTACCTCCGATGTGACATTTTTCTTCTCCTGACCCAAAAATTTATTATCTGTATTTATGTTATTCAGTCGGGAACATCCCATATATTTTTTATCTTTCTCTTTGTTTAGTATGGAAAAAATAATAATTATTATTATTGTTTTATATTTATAATTTTTTATTTCATTATTTCATATTAATTATTATTTCATACTCGAGTTCTATGAATTTCTACCATTATTTCTTTATTTTCTTATCTATATCAATATATTGAAAATGGACCTTATCTCCGGTGTGACATTTTTCTTCTGCTGACCCAAAGATTTATTATCTGCATTTATGTCATTTAGTCGGGAACATCGCATACATTTTTTATTTTTCCCTTTATTTATTATGGAAAAAATAATAATTATTATTATTGTTTTATATTTATTATTTTTGACTTCATTATTTCATATTAATTATTATTTCATACTCGAGTTCTATAAATTTCTACCATTATTTCTTTATTTTCTTATCTGTATGAATATATAGAAAATGGACTTTACCTCCGGTGTGACATTTTTCTTCTCCCGACCCAAAGATTTATCATCTGCATTTATGTCGTTTAGTTAGGAACATCCTATATATTTTTTAATTTCCTTCTGTTTATTATGGACATATTATTATTATTATTATTATTATTTCATACTCGAGAGTTCTAACAATTTCTCCCATTACCCATCATTCTTTCATCTCTTATCTACATTAAACATTATTGCAAATACGGAATCGTCAAATTAATGATTTCAGTATAATTTCGAATGTCTAAAGCCAAGTGTCATTAAAGATAAAACGAAACAAGAATGAAAAAACAATTAATTTGACTAATTTGAAAAACAATGAAAGTTTACCGAACACGAGATGTCCTTTTGGTCCATAACCCTAATGCGTACTTAATTCCTATCAAATACAAAAGAGAAGAGAAGCCAAAACATTGCGGCTGGAATTATTTACAATTTTTGTCTTCGTCGCAATTAAATTAACATGACGATTAGGCGTAATGCTTATTGTATTCTAATAACAATAATGAGCCCGAAAATGTTGTTGCCGCTGAAGCCGTGATGGCGTTAAGTAGGATAATGGTCACATTTAATTTGACCGAAAACCTTAAAATGAAGCGAAACGAAATGAAATGAAATAAAATTAAATGAAACGGAAGTAGCAGAAGTTTTTGAGTAGCATGGCTCACTCCGACTCACTCCGGCTCACTCCGGCTCACTCTGGCTCATACCGGAACGGGTATAATTAATGAGCGGCTCAACTATACGATAACAAAGCAGCATTGACCAGAGCCATAAAGTGATTAATTACGATGAAGTTTCAAATATTTGAAATGTGTAGAGCAAACATAAAATTCGCAATCAAAAAGAAGTTTTATTTGGAACTTCCTTCTACTGGCCCCAGCAATCCTCCCGCCAACAGTACGTATACGAATGCAATTTTATATCTGTTGTTGTTGTTGGTGTTGGTATTAGAGTTGCTGGCATACTGCTTCCGGGGAATTTTAATTAAAATTTGTTACACGTAATAATTTTCGATCAACTTTTTTCCACTTCTCCACTTCGGTTCATATGAAATGGCAGCATTAAAATAACTGCAGGATAACAAAAACACATTTGATTGATTTGGCATTTATTTGAAAATTAATTAAAATTATCGTTTATGCATAAATTGAATAGTTTTAAATTTGAAATCCTTCATTCAGTGTAAGGTGAATGGGAAAATATGAAAAATAGAGTGCAAATATTCACAGGCTATTTGAAATTCTCAGTAAATGTGCTGAAATAGTTGAAATTAAATCAAACTTAATTCAGCTATTATTTAATTAATTATGCAAGTTTTGTTACAATTACTGACAAAATGTAGATTCCATGTACGAATATAACGTCCCAGTATCGCCCAAAGCGTAACAAATTTTGTGCAATTATTGTTGATGTCAATCAGAAACTGTTCAATTAAACACACAACGTAAATTGTTTTCTAAGTATTTAAAACTGCAATTTAATTTTGCATTATCCTTAATATAACAATACATTCAATTTTCATGGCAACCTAAGACTTAAATCTAAATGCCTTCCTGATCTTAATCTCAAACATGTGCGGTACACCCAGTTAGCACTACCACTAAAGGAAGTTCTGGTAATTGATGGTAGAATTATCACATAAACTTCTCTCTAAACCCATACATGAACCTCAAAAAAAGCAATATGTTTAGCATGTCAGGCAAAAATCTTCGCCACCCTAAAGACATGTGCTCTTGCTTTAAACATAGTCTTTCGCGGAAAGGACAGGCAGGCAGCTATTAAAGCCTTATCAATTGTCTGTATTTCATCCAAATTTGTTCAAGAATATAAAGAATTTATTAACGTACTGAGTGGTTCAAGGTAACTCTAGTTTGGGTTAAAGGCAATCGGGGCCTGCTGAACTGGGCGTGTCTTTCACGGATACTCCTATTTCAATCACTACCCTGACAGCTACGGTCGAAGGTTTACTTATCGCCATTTTTGACGGCAGGCAAATAGTAAGTGCACCCATGCCATCTCAGCAGTCAGGTTCAATCTATTCCAAAGAACCTTCGACTTGATACACAGAAGCAAATTTGAAGTACCTAGGTTAATATCTGTCTCTACAGAGCACAGGACCATAGGACGGCTTTCGAAGAAAGACACGAGAACACCTGCTGTGTCTATGTCCAGACTTGGCCAGAACTAGGCTTAAGTTTCTGATGGCCCCTTTCTTTAACGCACTCGACGATATCTCCACCATTAGCATGGGCCAAACTTTTGCCTTTATAAATGCCTCTGGCTCGTTCTAGCTTGACTTTTTCTTTTCTACCCATTATTACGAGGATTTGTGGTTCCAAAATGGCGGAGGAGTATTCGTTCCTCACACTACTACAACCAACTAACTAACAAATTAACATGTTTGGGGACTACAATATACATAAGGCTCCAGCACGACCACAAAATATGAGCAAAGACCGATAGCTCCACACTTTTAACAATAATGATAGAAATTGAATTATTGAAATTGAAAAATATTTATGTAAGCCTGAAGCGCTTATTAGGAAGATAGTTTAAGAAAAAATAATACGTTAACATAACTATCTTAATTATAATATTAAGTCCGAGAATATAAAGTCGATAATATTAAGTCAGAGAACTGCACAAAAGATCTTTCAAATCGCAGTGCATGCATAGTCTATCCATAAGTCAAAGAAAATTTAACTGATAGACGACAATTTGCAGGGTTAGAAGTAGGGATCGGGGTTACTTTTTCTAGTTTCACATATGAGAAATCAACAACTGAATCGGATGTTAAGAAAAGTAATGTCGTTCTCACATCAGTTCTAGAGTCTACGTCAAGACAAGATCGCGTTTGGAAAAGACACGACCAATTACTTCAAAAGTGTCATCTTCACAGTACTCCCACATAGAGAATAGTGATATGCGGTCTTAACTAAAAATGAGTAAAAACTAAGAATGAATCGATTCTTAAAATATGTAAACATTTTATTATAGGAATTTTTTTTTTCTGAACTGTTAATTACTGGAAGCTTGTCCACTTCAAAATTATCGGAATGACTATCCACAAAATATAACTTACGGTTCTGCACAATGGGCAATTATATCGAATTCATCAAAACTCGCAGTATTCTCTTTATAATATGCAAGCAAATGAGACCCTTGCCTCCTATATGCTGGAATAGCCTATACCTTCCGTACTTCTTACCTACACACATCAAGCCATTTAGAAAATAATAATACATCCACTCAATCTTAATTCGTAGAAAACCCTTCTGAATCAAGACAATATATTCTTGTATGAATGTATAATATATAATTATAAGAACTTGTTGTTTATTTTATTATTATATTAAAAAATTATTATATTATATTATATTACTATATTATAATTTTTTCTATTTAATTAGATTTTCTATTAAAATTTAAATTTTGGAAATCTCAAAATAATTTATGTATGTGCTATAATATGTATAATATGTAACTATGTTCCTCCAGAATGACCTAAGGCTTAAATGCAGGTCATAACGTAACTGCAATTATTCGAATATTTTTTATTCTTATTCGTAGTATTTAAAATGAATAGATGTATAAAATAATAATCTTAAATTAATATATTTTATTTCGTCCTTTTTCGTTTTCGTAATGATTAAGGTTTGGTTTCAAGACCCGTCTATAGGGTGTTTGTCAATTTTATTAAATCCTATTAACAATTTATATTTTTATAATACAAATATTCTTAAATTATTAAGAAATCTTCTGAACATAAATACTTTTTTAAAAGAATTATAAACAGATATCCATTACATATATAAATGATTTAGTCAATTTAATACATCAACAACTTTAGACTTGAAGAACATGGCTTTTTGAAAATATTTATATCGGAACAATATATTCAAACCGATTTATAGCTTTAATCAAGACTAAAACAAAATTTTTATTTTCCACAAATTGAATTTCCTTGAGTGGCACCAATTTTTTATGTGAAAAGCTGTCAAGTGCCATTGGATTCAGTTTTTTTCTAGTCTATAAATCAAATTTTCAATGAGTTTTTTTGGCTTGATTCAAATTTAACACTTGCAGTTCTTTATATAATTATGAGTTAGTTTATTTGCAAAATTGAAATTTAATTGTCTAATGGAGAATTGCACCAAATCGACACACCTTCCAGATTGCAATCGAATAAAGTGCGGAATACTAAAAACCTCAGTTTGAACATCAGTGGGACTTGGACTTTAATTAAATGCATCAAAATATTAAAATATTCAATTTATATCCTTCCACTCATATGAATTAGTCGTGGGTGTATGAATGTTTATAGCGTTTATTATCGATTATTTACAATTAAAACAAATATTGCTAGTCATTTTATAAATTCTAATATTATATTATAATATTATCATATTATAATATAATATTATTAATACGAAAAACCTCTGCTTAAAACTAAATACTTGGTGCACAATAGATCAAACTGGTCGCAGTGCATAGAGGCCTTAGCCTAACCCGAAAATACCCAAATACCATTGACCAACTAAACTAAATACTAAATTTCTGTATTCGATCGTAGTATAAAAGAATGGCAAAAACCCTATGCTGTACTGGGGAAAGGGTATAGTAAATTCTCTTCAAATTAGTTTATTTATAAAAAGTTTTATCTTTTAATAATTTTATCATTTTTATTCATTTTTATATAGATATTCACAATCGAAAAGATGTTAATATACCTGTTATTAAAATAAATAAAATATTAATTAGTCTGCAATGATATTTCACAACGGACAAAATGGACTACTCAATCTTCTCTGAGGATCTGATTTAAAATTATGCATGGCTTAGTTGAATTATCTTCCAATATGAAAATCTGAGTATGACTGAAGCAACCAAATTAATAATATCAATATTGTGCGGAATATTATTACATTCAATGATCGTCAAATTACAATCAAATCCCAAAACTCAAAAAAAAACTAAACAACAACTTTTTTTGCTACCATCTTTCCAAAAGGGCGTTAGCATAGAAATATCGTAGCCACTTCATCTGTGAGGCAATACAGTAATATTTCAATAGACAACGCGTATATGCTGGCAAAAGTAGATGTAAAAACATGCATTCTTCACTACTCTTCTTCAAATAATCAGAATAAAATATTAATTAGAATAAAAGACCTTCGACCAGTTATACGGAATAAATAAGGCTTCTTTTGATAAAAGTACTAACAGAAGATCATAAACTCTTAAGAATTCAATTGTGTCGCTATTGACCCCTACCAAAACCTCAATTGAAAAGCCGAAAGAATTTATCAATGAATCAAAATGGTTCTTGTTAAGGGAAAAAGGGAAGGTAGTTCTACCATAAACGGCTTTCGGGTACAGATGAAAGCAGTAGTCTTGTAACAGTCTAATCTTAAGTAATTTTACTAAAATTTTATGAACACATTTATTACAATGGATTTATTATGTTTTACACCATAATAATGTATGTTCAAATATTGACTAAATAAATCTGAAGAATATTTGTTCAATTGTAAATTATTCCGAAATTTTTGATATAATTGCTTATCCCAATTAATTAAGTATTGAGCTAATTGGTTCTTTCTCTTATGACAAATCTGTAAAAATATTATTATCAATTCTATACAACTATTACCAATATCTAGACTCATTCTAGTTACATTGGATCACTGAATTAGGGGTTGAATTAAATCTCATTAATTGTAGAATAATCTAAAAGTAAATAAAATTCGCATGTTAACAATACTAATTAGAGATATTATAGGCTTATATAACAAATATATATATATATAT
>NC_051847.1:120115293-120122794 GCF_002237135.1 Teleopsis dalmanni
TCCTACAGGACACTGTTAATTTAAGATTTTAGGTGCGGTAGAAAGTAATTCCTGTTGACTCTGTTATGAGGAGAAGCAAACATCAGAACATATACTCAATCAATATACTCAATATACTCAGAACAATCTACTCAATCTGAACATTATAGTTACACTGATAAAAAATTATTGTAAATGCGACAGTTAAGAAGATTCACTGATCCTGAACACATTAAAGTTGACGCTATCCTTATCCTTAGCAGAATCGATATTAAAATCTACACTGAACTTCCTACAGGACACTGTTAATTTAAGATTTTAGGTGCGGTAGAAAGTAATTCCTGTTGACTCTGTTATGAGGAGAAGCAAACATCAGAACATATACTCAATTAATATACTCAATATACTCAGAACAATCTACTCAATCTGAACATTATAGTTACACTGATAAAAAATTATTGTAAATGCGACAGTTAAGAAGATTCACTGATCCTGAACACATTAAAGTTGACGCTATCCTTATCCTTAGCAGAATCGATATTAAAATCTACATTGAACTTCCTACAGGATACTGTAGATTTAAGATTTTAGGTGCGGTAGAAAGTGATTCCTGTCGACTCTGTTATGAGGAGAAGCAAACATCAGAACATATCCTATGCAACTGCACAGCTGCGGCAAGACGTAGACTTGACAACCTCGAAAGCGGGATGTTAGTTCCTAATCAAATAGGTAAGATTAAGCAAACAGCAATTACGAGATTTATAAATAGTCTAGAATTGTTTTAGTTTGGCCTTTAGGCACATAATAGACCTTTTAGGTTGGAATGCATTCATAGCCATTTATTTAGTAATAATAATAATGTGTGAGCTTACAAAAAAACATATAAATAAATGAAAAATAATAAAGAAATAAGATTTCATTTTTGTTCATATAAAAAAATGAGAAAATAAAAAAATATGAATTTGTCAAAACTACGTTATTACTAAAAGTATAAAATATTGATTAACAATATAGTAGATTTAAATAATTTCTAATGAATATACATACCATAAAACATTTTTCATAATCTATCATACAGCCTTTTTCTGACTGTCGTTGCGAACATCCATATGCTAATCTTTCATTCCCACGACATAACCAGGCCAGCGAACGATGCTTTATCTTCATAGAGATCAAGACTACAGAACTTGCAAATAGCTTTTCTCTTGAACACTAGTAATGGTTTATTTTATTCCGTATTAACGTCCATGATTCTGTGACATATCAGTGTAGCACATCAATTCAGCAGTACATATATTAATAACAATTATAATTCGTTATGTTTTCAAGTTAATATAGTTGTTGTTGTTGTTTATGACTATGCTAAGATATATAATTTAATTGTCACCTTTAAGAATAGAGTCATTTCATTACCCGAATGATGAATATCACAGCTCAAACATGAAATATAATTCGCTTTACAATAATTTACAGCACTGGCCGTTCAATCGTAGGAATAAAGGTGTAAGGCTTACCACTTTCCATTGGTACGCCCAAAATGCTGACGTTGACAGTATATGCAAGTTGACAGTATATCGGCATATATCTGTATAATATTTTGCCATCACGATAAAAATCTATTTTGAGCACGACATTTCCAAGAAGATAAAAATTGCTTGTTATTTAGGGATTCGGAATATTGTAGTAATATTTCAAAGGATACTCAAATATTGTTTGAATTAAAGCTACATGATAGACTATGATTAATTCTAAAATAAGCAAGGATTTATCAAGCGAATATAATTTGCTTTTTATAATAATATTCATAATATAGATTATAATATAATTGATTGTATAAAACACAATATTATAAATTAGTATCATTCATTATTGAAAAATATAAGATCAAACTAACTACGATTTTGGAATTCGTTAAGTGTAAAAATTTTATCACGAGAATATTTTTCCTCAAAATAATCTCATAGAATATATATATATATATATATATATATATTTGTTATATAAGCCTATAATATCTCTAATTAGTATTGTTAACATGCGAATTTTATTTACTTTTAGATTATTCTACAATTAATGAGATTTAATTCAACCCCTAATTCAGTGATCCAATGTAACTAGAATGAGTCTAGATATTGGTAATAGTTGTATAGAATTGATAATAATATTTTTACAGATTTGTCATAAGAGAAAGAACCAATTAGCTCAATACTTAATTAATTGGGATAAGCAATTATATCAAAAATTTCGGAATAATTTACAATTGAACAAATATTCTTCAGATTTATTTAGTCAATATTTGAACATACATTATTATGGTGTAAAACATAATAAATCCATTGTAATAAATGTGTTCATAAAATTTTAGTAAAATTACTTAAGATTAGACTGTTACAAGACTACTGCTTTCATCTGTACCCGAAAGCCGTTTATGGTAGAACTACCTTCCCTTTTTCCCTTAACAAGAACCATTTTGATTCATTGATAAATTCTTTCGGCTTTTCAATTGAGGTTTTGGTAGGGGTCAATAGCGACACAATTGAATTCTTAAGAGTTTATGATCTTCTGTTAGTACTTTTATCAAAAGAAGCCTTATTTATTCCGTATAACTGGTCGAAGGTCTTTTATTCTAATTAATATTTTATTCTGATTATTTGAAGAAGAGTAGTGAAGAATGCATGTTTTTACATCTACTTTTGCCAGCATATACGCGTTGTCTATTGAAATATTACTGTATTGCCTCACAGATGAAAGATCGTAATCTATATATATATATATTTATGTTTTTTCACTATGGATTTGATTGTAATTTGACGATCATTGAATGTAATAATATTCCGCACAATATTGATATTATTAATTTGGTTGCTTCAGTCATACTCAGATTTTCATATTGGAAGATAATTCAACTAAGCCATGCATAATTTTAAATCAGATCCTCAGAGAAGATTGAGTAGTCCATTTTGTCCGTTGTGAAATATCATTGCAGACTAATTAATATTTTATTTATTTTAATAACAGGTATATTAACATCTTTTCGATTGTGAATATCTATATAAAAATGAATAAAAATGATAAAATTATTAAAAGATAAAACTTTTTATAAATAAACTAATTTGAAGAGAATTTACTATACCCTTTCCCCAGTACAGCATAGGGTTTTTGCCATTCTTTTATACTACGATCGAATACAGAAATTTAGTATTTAGTTTAGTTGGTCAATGGTATTTGGGTATTTTCGGGTTAGGCTAAGGCCTCTATGCACTGCGACCAGTTTGATCTATTGTGCACCAAGTATTTAGTTTTAAGCAGAGGTTTTTCGTATTAATAATATTATATTATAATATGATAATATTATAATATAATATTAGAATTTATAAAATGACTAGCAATATTTGTTTTAATTGTAAATAATCGAATAAACGCTATAAACATTCATACACCCACGACTAATTCATATGAGTGGAAGGATATAAATTGAATATTTTAATAATTAGGTTTTCGTATTAATAATATTATATTATAATATGATAATATTATAATATAATATTAGAATTTATAAAATGACTAGCAATATTTGTTTTAATTGTAAATAATCGATAATAAACGCTATAAACATTCATACACCCACGACTAATTCATATGAGTGGAAGGATATAAATTGAATATTTTAATATTTTGATGCATTTAATTAAAGTCCAAGTCCCACTGATGTTCAAACTGAGGTTTTTAGTATTCCGCACTTTATTCGATTGCAATCTGGAAGGTGTGTCGATTTGGTGCAATTCTCCATTAGACAATTAAATTTCAATTTTGCAAATAAACTAACTCATAATTATATAAAGAACTGCAAGTGTTAAATTTGAATCAAGCCAAAAAAACTCATTGAAAATTTGATTTATAGACTAGAAAAAAACTGAATCCAATGGCACTTGACAGCTTTTCACATAAAAAATTGGTGCCACTCAAGGAAATTCAATTTGTGGAAAATAAAAATTTTGTTTTAGTCTTGATTAAAGCTATAAATCGGTTTGAATATATTGTTCCGATATAAATATTTTCAAAAAGCCATGTTCTTCAAGTCTAAAGTTGTTGATGTATTAAATTGACTAAATCATTTATATATGTAATGGATATCTGTTTATAATTCTTTTAAAAAAGTATTTATGTTCAGAAGATTTCTTAATAATTTAAGAATATTTGTATTATAAAAATATAAATTGTTAATAGGATTTAATAAAATTGACAAACACCCTATAGACGGGTCTTGAAACCAAACCTTAATCATTACGAAAACGAAAAAGGACGAAATAAAATATATTAATTTAAGATTATTATTTTATACATCTATTCATTTTAAATACTACGAATAAGAATAAAAAATATTCGAATAATTGCAGTTACGTTATGACCTGCATTTAAGCCTTAGGTCATTCTGGAGGAACATAGTTACATATTATACATATTATAGCACATACATAAATTATTTTGAGATTTCCAAAATTTAAATTTTAATAGAAAATCTAATTAAATAGAAAAAATTATAATATAGTAATATAATATAATATAATAATTTTTTAATATAATAATAAAATAAACAACAAGTTCTTATAATTATATATTATACATTCATACAAGAATATATTGTCTTGATTCAGAAGGGTTTTCTACGAATTAAGATTGAGTGGATGTATTATTATTTTCTAAATGGCTTGATGTGTGTAGGTAAGAAGTACGGAAGGTATAGGCTATTCCAGCATATAGGAGGCAAGGGTCTCATTTGCTTGCATATTATAAAGAGAATACTGCGAGTTTTGATGAATTCGATATAATTGCCCATTGTGCAGAACCGTAAGTTATATTTTGTGGATAGTCATTCCGATAATTTTGAAGTGGACAAGCTTCCAGTAATTAACAGTTCAGAAAAAAAAAATTCCTATAATAAAATGTTTACATATTTTAAGAATCGATTCATTCTTAGTTTTTACTCATTTTTAGTTAAGACCGCATATCACTATTCTCTATGTGGGAGTACTGTGAAGATGACACTTTTGAAGTAATTGGTCGTGTCTTTTCCAAACGCGATCTTGTCTTGACGTAGACTCTAGAACTGATGTGAGAACGACATTACTTTTCTTAACATCCGATTCAGTTGTTGATTTCTCATATGTGAAACTAGAAAAAGTAACCCCGATCCCTACTTCTAACCCTGCAAATTGTCGTCTATCAGTTAAATTTTCTTTGACTTATGGATAGACTATGCATGCACTGCGATTTGAAAGATCTTTTGTGCAGTTCTCTGACTTAATATTATCGACTTTATATTCTCGGACTTAATATTATAATTAAGATAGTTATGTTAACGTATTATTTTTTCTTAAACTATCTTCCTAATAAGCGCTTCAGGCTTACATAAATATTTTTCAATTTCAATAATTCAATTTCTATCATTATTGTTAAAAGTGTGGAGCTATCGGTCTTTGCTCATATTTTGTGGTCGTGCTGGAGCCTTATGTATATTGTAGTCCCCAAACATGTTAATTTGTTAGTTAGTTGGTTGTAGTAGTGTGAGGAACGAATACTCCTCCGCCATTTTGGAACCACAAATCCTCGTAATAATGGGTAGAAAAGAAAAAGTCAAGCAGTCGAAGGTTCTTTGGAATAGATTGAACCTGACTGCTGAGATGGCGATAAGTAAACCTTCGACCGTAGCTGTCAGGGTAGTGATTGAAATAGGAGGATCCGTGAAAGACACGCCCAGTCCAGCAGGCCCGGATTGCCTTTAACCCAAACTAGAGTTACCTTAGACCACTCAGTACGTTAATAAATTCTTTATATTCTTGCACAAATTTGGATGAAATACAGACAATTGATAAGGCTTTAATAGCTGCCTGACTGTTAGTTAGAATATAGTCTTCCTTTTCGCGAAAGACTATGTTTAAAGCAAGAGCACATGTCTTTAGGGTGGCGAAGATTTTTGCCTGACATGCTACACATATTGTTTTTTTGAGGTTCATGTACGGGTTTAGAGAGAAGTTTATGTGATAATTCTGCCATCAATGACCAGAACTTCCTTTAGTTTTAGTGGTAACAGGGTGTACTGCACATGTTTGAGATTAAGATAAGGAAGGCATTTAGATTTAGGTCTTAGGTTGCCATGAAAATTAAATGTATTGTTATATTAAGGATAATGTAAAACTAAATTGCAGTTTTAAATACTTAGAAAACAATTTACGTTGTGTGTTTAATTGAACAGTTTTTGATTGACATCAACAATAATTGCACAAAATTTGTCCCGCTTTGGGCGATACTGGGACGTTATATTCGTACATGGAATCTACATTTTGTCAGTAATTGTAACAAAACTTGCATAATTAATTAAATAATAGCTGAATTAAGTTTGATTTAATTTCAACTATTTCAGCACATTTACTGTGAATTTCAAATAGCCTGTGAATATTTGCACTCTATTTTTCATATTTTCCCATTCACCTTACACTGAATGAAGGATTTCAAATTTAAAACTATTCAATTTATGCATAAACGATAATTTTAATTAATTTTCAAATAAATGCCAAATCAATCAAATGTGTTTTTGTTATCCTGCAGTTATTTTAATGGTGCCATTTCATATGAACCGAAGTGGAGAAGTGGAAAAAAGTTGATCGAAAATTATTACGTGTAACAAATTTTAATTAAAATTCCCCGGAAGCAGTATGCCAACAACTCTAATACCAACACCAACAACAACAACAGATATAAAATTGCATTCGTATACGTATTGTAGGCGGGAGGATTGCTGGGGCCAGTAGAAGGAAGTTCCAAATAAAACTTCTTTTTGATTGCGAATTTTATGTTTGCTCTACACATTTCAAATATTTGAAACTTCATCGTAATTAATCACTTTATGGCTCTGGTCAATGCTGCTTTGTTATCGTATAGTTGAGCCGCTCATTAATTATACCCGTTCCGGTATGAGCCAGAGTGAGCCGGAGTGAGTCGGAGTGAGCCATGCTACTCAAAAACTTCTGCTACTTCCGTTTCATTTAATTTTATTTCATTTCATTTCGTTTCGCTTCATTTTAAGGTTTTCGGTCAAATTAAATGTGACCATTATCCTACTTAACGCCATCACGGCTTCAGCGGCAACAACATTTTCGGGCTCATTATTGTTATTAGAATACAATAAGCATTACGCCTAATCGTCATGTTAATTTAATTGCGACGAAGACAAAAATTGTAAATAATTCCAGCCGCAATGTTTTGGCTTCTCTTCTCTTTTGTATTTGATAGGAATTAAGTACGCATTAGGGTTATGGACCAAAAGGACAGCTCGTGTTCGGTAAACTTTCATTGTTTTTCAAATTAGTCAAATTAATTGTTTTTTCATTCTTGTTTCGTTTTATCTTTAATGACACTTGGCTTTAGACATTCGAAATTATACTGAAATCATTAATTTGACGATTCCGTATTTGCAATTATGTTTAATGTAGATAAGAGATGAAAGAATGAAGAATGAATAATG
>NC_051847.1:120122894-120152861 GCF_002237135.1 Teleopsis dalmanni
TGTCCAATTTTCAAAGAACTTAGACGTATTTTTTTTGATAAAGCACTTCTGTCTAAAAAAGAAGTTAAAGTCCTATTACGGTTGCAATATTTATAACCTATATAAATTTATGAAAAGCGTTTTAAGTTAAAGAAGAGTAATTATTGATGAATTTATATGAATACACACAACAAATATGTTATTATTAATTTAGATTTTAAGTAAAATTCTATAATTTCTGCAAGTGCTGTATGAATTTTTAAATCAATAAATAATAATATTCTTAATTACAAAAGAGAAATTTGTCATAAGTTAAAGCAATGAAATTTATGTAAATTTAGTGAAAATCCTATTCGACTTACTCGTGTTATAAACAAAGCAATTGTCCTTTTCAACACTTTATCATTTTTAAGCACAAAAAATTAAGAAAACATAAACACATTTATTTTCCAGCGTAAAAAATTTAATTAAAATAAAAAAAATTTTAAAATAAACAAAAAACGTAACTTAAATAAATAAAATGGAATTTCTGTTTTTGTTGCACACTTCAAAGATGAACAAAAGCCTCCGGGCAAATCCTTAAGATTTATAAGCCGAGTGTTGAGCGCACACAAAGGACAATTCAACACACACACACACACACAAACGAACTATCGAGACGTGTGGCTACCAACTAGTAAAGTGAGTACTGCAAAGCTAGTTAGGAGTGTGTCATACTTTTGTTGTTGTTGTTGTGGTTGTTGTTGCTTTTGTAAATTTTACTACTAGCACGAGTGGTGGTGTGACTACCGCTTTAGCAGCACTGGACGTTAACTAGTGTCGAGCACTTGCCTTAGAGAAATTATGCCAAACGGATGTGTGCATAGAGTAAAAGCAACAGCCGGAAATTGTAGCCGCAACGAATTGTGCGAGTACGAGTACACAATTTTCAAAGGCAAGCTTAGTTAATCCACAAATGAAATTGGATAGAATTTAGTTTATTTTTTTAAATTTATTTTTTTTTGTGATTTTTTTTGTTGCTGTTTTTGTTCTTAGAAATTTTTTGGTTGGTTGCAAATTTACTGAACAGTACTGTGTGTATTGTATGTGCGTAACTTTATTTATATTTCTTGAAATTTCGTAGTTAGTCTCTTTTTTTTTTCGTTTGTTAAATACCATGAAATATTTTAATTTGTTAGCTGAAAGCGGTTGTCAATGCCTGGACGGGACACTTGCACGATTTTGGCCAGGCAGTGAGGCGTGGTAAGTTCAATGTTCAGCTTAACCATAGCAGCTTTTTCATTTCACAAGAATTTGCTTGAAACAAATAAGTGAATTATTTATATAGCAAACAAAAACAAAAAAAAAAAAAACAAAAACAAAAAAAACAAAAATTAATAAGATAATAGACTTTGTATTTTCAATTTTTTTTTATGTTTTGTTGACATTTTTAGTACATCTTTATTATATATTCATATAGCGCACAGGGTATTTATTTTAAATAAAATTTCTATTATGCGTACAATACTTTTTTATTATAAATTACTTAATTGCTATTTAATTACAGTTTAATTATATCTCGCACAAACGCACTCCTAACTAATACACACACAAATACGTGCTTATAGCACCGAGCGTTATTTCTGGCGGCGCTTCTTCATCGCTGCTGCTTCTTGGTCTCACCAAACTGAGCGGCACAAATTTAATCAAATGATTTACTATGGCATTTGTTAAATCCAAAAACATTATGACTAAAGACATCCATAAAATAAGAGTGTAGTAAAAAAGTTGAGCAAAATGTATTTCGAATTTTTCCATGATTGTTTCTTAAAGCAAATAAGCTTCAATGTTAAAATTAAACGACCGCTTAGCACGAAAGCTGCTGCTGCATTCAGAACACAAAAAAATTTTTCTTCCTTCAAACCTAAAAATAACAAAATTAATAAAATCAAATGAAATACGTTTATTAAAAAAAATAAAAGAAATAACAAAAACAAAATATGTACATTCATTTAAAGCAAAAAAAAATAATTAGCCTAAGAATACTGTAAATAATATCAAAACAACAACAAGAACGACAATGACGATTGCAAAATGTAACAACAATAACAACAACAATAACACCATACTCTTAGCTTCGCTTCGCTTCTTAAAAACACCTTCACCCATTCATAACTTTTTTTTTTGAAACAGTTTTCTTGACATACACACAATTTAAATATCCGTATTTATGTCTAATAATGAATTTATAATGTAGGTATGTGTATATATGTATAAATGTTGTATATATAAACATAAGATTCGCATAAATGTATATATTCTGAACTATGCTTACGTGAAGACTGCTTGTCACTTTCTACAACTGCTTATCGGAACGTTATTCACACATCAATAAAAAAAAAATAACAAATGACCCGGTACTAATATTTGTTAGAGCAGCAGGTGGCTTGTTATAGTTATGGAAGCTTCTATTTAGAATTTTAAATGAATATATTTCTGTACTATTAAAGTCACATATATATTCATCTTCACATATACGACGACATATCATTGCTAAATGCAGTTAACTTTACTATATTATTATATAAACAGATTTAGAAAAAAAAATAGTTAAGCAAAACTACAGTAATTATTAGAAATAACAAACTGAATTAAATTAGAAATACTATTATAAACAATAAAACGAATAACATCCAAAAATCATAATTTTATCTCTGTTCAAAGTAAATTACCATATATGCTATATAATAATAACTCTACAAAAATCATTTAATTTTAAAAAATTCGATAAGAAACCGAATCATTATTCAAGCAAAGATATCTATATTTCAATTAAAAATTTAAATTTACCTCAATTTTGTAGTATTATTCGACAATCAGGTGTAACATAAGCTACATAATCATCTTTCCAAATTTATTCTGAGTGTTGTGTTATTGCTAAGAGTATAACTAATCCATTTGGTTAATACTTAATAAGGTGTTTTCAATAAAAGAGAACACCTTACACCAACACCTAAAGAATTGGAATAGACAGAATACTCTGTGGTATAATTCTTAATTTATAGGTTAGACACAAAAAATCTAGCAAATTAAGATCGGGAATTACTTTTAGACGACATACAATATTTTAAATTACCTTTTATTATAATCCATGAATTCAGTTTTCATCAGCAAAATAGATTTTATTATATCTACTATCTATATATATGTGATATATATGTATTGAAGTTAGTTTGCTGAATTAACAAAGAATTCAGTTTTTAAGTTTTAATTGAAATATTCGTCTATATAAATAATAAAGGTTTTATATTTTTTTTATTGTTAACCCCATAAATACTTTTAATTCAAATTGGCTATTCGTATTAGTAGAAAAAGCTTGTCAGCTTGTTCTAGTTTTATCTTTCAAGTTCAATTACATGGCATGATCAAAATATTGCAATCATGTACTAAGTCTAGTTGCCTAAATTAATGAAGTGTTATCATAAAATTCAATTCATTCAACTCATTTAATGAGTATTACATTGACAAGCAAATGGATATACAATATATACAGCACTCACAAATATCTTGTGTTGTAATAAAATTTTAATATAGTGCCCATAATATCCGAACTGATCCCATAAATCCATTTAGTGAAAACTGTAGGGAGAGCTTTTTTGTAATATTTTAAGTTCGTTTTACCGGATTATTTTTGCATTATGACGCAATTTATTTTTTATTTAACTGATTTATGTTATACTATTTGATTATGTAAAGTCATCATTTTCAGCATATTATAAACAAAAACATTACCAAATGTTACTTATATTTTACATTTCAAACACATTATTTCTTGCTGGGTCGTTGAAAAAACAAAAAAAAAACAAGGCCATTAAAAAATGGTAATTTAGAACCGTTTTTGTTTTGTTTACTGATTTTTTTTTATTAAATACTGCAAAGCGTAGTATGATGATAGCAATTTCGTCTCACTAAGCATGATACGTCATTTTAAAACTAAACTATTCATTTATAATCTATAGATTTATATATAAACAATAAAAAATTGATAACATTTTTTTAAGATTCAAGCTAACGAATGTTAAATTGTTGTTGTTTGTCATCAGAGCGTAGTGATAATGGAGATCTGCCCCTCATCACAAGTTGCACATAAGTCGCTGCACATAATAACAGCTGACTGCAAGCTCAAAAAAAAGTCTCTGAGCTAATCTGATATACTCGCATATCACAAGAGAATTAATGTAGTATTGATTTTTTACTCTTTGCGATAAATCAAATCCTATAGTTGTTATTATTGGTGTATTGAAGATTACTGTTTGTTGTTGTTGTTATTTGAATTAATTTTTGTTGTTTATTTAATTCGCTGTGCTTTGTTATGAATAATAGTTCGGGAATAGACAGACTTGCGCCGATCGTGCGCGATTGCAGCACGAGATCATAGCTATACGAGTGTTGGCCATATGACTTGATAATCGAAGATAAAGAAGAAATGAATAAAATGAAAGTGAAATTAAAAATTTTCAAAACAAAATGATTAATTGCAATAAAAAAAGTACAGTGGTATGAAGCTTAACATTTTTTATGAAATTTAAAAGATCACATTACAGTGAGAACGCAGCTTAAGTTGATTTATCAACTTAAATATCGGCGATGACGTTTTAAAATGTATGTTTTATAAATATTTTTGTATTTTATTTCTATTGAATTTAAAATAATGTGCATAATATCATTGTGTGTTTATAAACAATAAAAATTGATATCCACTTAACGAACTTCGCTGCGATCTGATTCTTTCCTGAACCACTGTATCTTAAATAAGTCCAAACATTTCTTCAAAAATAATTATTAGCCCAACCGTCATCTTTTGCTCTCTTGGCATCAATTATAGAAAAACTGTTGCTTCAGAAATTGTCAGCAGTACATTATGGACCAAACTTATCAACAATATATAGTCAGAATTTAAAATAAACAGATAGATGAAAATAGTTGAACTTAATTGAATACGAGGAGTATGATTTCCATGACCCAAAGGTATTTTTTTCACTACCAAAAATAATTCTTAATATACTTATTATTCTCTTTTTCCATATATGTCCCACGTATTTTTTCAATTAATTGATTAATATCTCTAGAGTGGAGCACTGTAACACGATACGGGTTTGAGAAGTTTTTTATAGGCGGAATACAGTGATTGCCGGCCTACTATATAAGTCAATAAACATTTTCGTACTTCAAATCTACTTCCTTGAGTGTGTCTTTCCAATGTTATTTTATATTAAACACCAGCTAGATATTAACACTTAAATGCAATGAATAATATTTTACTTTTTCCGATGCCATTGCTCAATCCAAACTATAATTTTGCTTAGAGAGAATTTTTGGAAGCTTATTCACAATCTAACTTTTATAATGCTCATATTTTTAGAATATAAATTTTTATTAAACAAAGCTTACTTATTTAAATTTTAATCTAAATCGATGAAATAAAAATTAAAATTGCAATAAAATATTGATATTAAAATTTACAATTAATATCTTTTTGCATATTTTATAGAGATTAGTCAAAATGATATAAGCAATGATAACTAACTGCAATACTCACATTCACATATTTTTAATTTCAATACTGGGTTATTTTTTTAATTTTTCTATATTAATTTTGCTTTAACAACATTGCAGCCGTCGCGTTAATATCGCAATCGAACTTCTAAGTAAAAACATTTCATTGTCGCGGTGCCGTTCATTCTCAAATGATTGCCGGTAAGTGAGTTTGTTAGTTTCTGCTAAGATACAAACTTCTTTAGCTATAAATACAAGGCATTCACGTAACAGCAAATAAAAGCCTAAGCCACAAAATATGAAAGCAATCAAAATTTGACTAAATAAACTCTTCATTGCTCACAAACGTTGACAACTAAACAACTTAACATTATTACAAAAATATTCGAACTGACCACATAAATGAATAATGAAGAAAGCTCAATGCTCTTACTTTCTTTTGAAAGTATCTCAACTTATTGCAAATAAACTGGTTTCAATCTACCAGTTACAAACGCCAACTATTTCTATTAAACTAGCAACAGTAATGTTGCTAAACAAATGTTGTTAACATTGCACTGTAAACAAGAATGGCTCACTCAATGTTATTGTTTGAGTCATTTAAGCTCAAACATACATTTCATGGCACAATTTGTATGCTTCGAACAAGGAAAGCACGTTTTGTATGTTTGAGTTGATAAAACGCATGTCCTTTATCCTTATTGCAATTTTACCGGCATTTCTCTTTGTTCCGTTGCCAATTTTGAAATTGTGCTCTTTTAGCGCAACATTTCTTACGCTCGCTCCAATAGAAAATACTCTATGTGCTCTCATAACAAATAGTTTGACAACCTCAACGAGACACAAATTGTGCATTATCGTCTTCGTTTGCTATTGGCACTATTGTTGTTGTTGTTATTGTTGTTGGTGTTGTTGTTTGTATTGTTGTTGTTGTTATTATTGTGTTTCCGTTTGTGCTTAGTAATGTACGTAGCACTCCTCGTTAAGCTACGTTCGCTACTCTGGCACTTGCAATTTTTTCTAAAATTCCCGAACAGCCACAACATTTTGGCCACTGTTGCATTCATATTTTTTCACAGCATAACTGGGTTAGTGGTACAAGTTCAGTTTTCACGTATAGTGAAACGAAACAAAACAGGATGCGCCACGGAGCGTATGAGTAACAATGCACGAAGAGTTTTTCAAATTTATTTGCGTGTGCATTTTCTTGTGGGTGTGGATATATGTGAGTGAACTTATGAAAAAGGCAAATTCGTGTGAAATATTTTTATTGCCTTTTTACTTCGATTTTATTTATTTATTTATTTATATGTTTTTATCATTCTTATTTTTATTTGTTTTTTTTCTTGCAATATTTGTACATGAAATGATATCACGGAATGTTGTATGTAAGGCAATTCTTTTTAAAAAATTTTCATATAAAATTATTCATATGATATTTCAATTTACAGTTTAAGTGAAATATATTGAATATCTGAAACTTAAACATATTGAATATAAGAAATGCAACAGCAAAATTTTTAATATTAATATAAAAAAAATTACTTTAAGTCTTAAAATAAACTGGATTGATAAGTACCGAAGTCTGACTCTGGCAAGACTATTATAGTGACACAAAATGTCTTCTGTCGTTTCCTCTTCTTCGCAACAAAGACTTCAGCTATCGTCTCTAGTAATACCTAGGTTCGATAGATGCTTTTTAACTCCGCAATGCCCAGTGAGAAACCCTGTGACAAGTCGGATCCCACTTCTGTTCAGCATAAGTAGCTCTCTAGTTTTAGCTTTTAAGCTATACGGCATGGATTCTTTATCTTGTCTGCGGGCTATTGTATTATCCTAGTCTGAGTTGCTCTCCATAAGGAGTTTGAAAAACCTCCATGAAGAACAGCAAAATGGTTGTGGTCCTGCGGTATAAAGCATGCTTCCATTATCCGATTAAAACTCAAATAATGAATAGTTAACGAATAGTCAGGATTATGATTATTTTATGACTATTCGTTAACTATTCACTAACTATTCGCCTATTGATGTTATTACAAACACAAGCTAGCAGATAGAAAAGCAAATAAATGAATGTTAAAGACATTCTTAAAGGCGAAAATAGCTGCAGCTGAAAATGTTGATGCATATTGGAATTTTTTAGTAATATTAAGAAAATTTTCAAATCCAAAACAAATTTTTAATCAAATTTATTCCTAAATTCTTGTCAAAAGAGACAAAATTCTTAATTATTGGAGTTTAATAAGAATTTTGAATTATTACATGTACATAATTATGACTTAAAATATATTGCATATATTTGCAGATGTAACATAGGCAATTTTAATAAAGAATAAAAAATAGTGTATAATATCAATAGTGGCATAAAAAGTTTTTTAATGCTTTTTGATAACACCAAATAATTGATATATTTCTATAAAAGTCAGTATTTCTCGTGAAATTATAAGTTGGTTTTCTATTTGGTTTTAATTAATAATAGTATAAATAGCACAGCTTTTTTGGACAACTATTGCTTTGCTTCTCCAGTAGGGCTTTCAATTTTCTAGCGGTCAACTAATTTTAAACATGATCGTAGAGGCACTGACAATGTCGAAAGCTTTACATATATGAGGTCAATGATTATTACAAAAATCAAAAAAACAAGAACACGAATCAACTTGAATTGTCTTAATTTAAATTTCAAGGATTAAATTTATACCTCTAATGATTAGTTTGAACGAACATTTGTTAATGCGCGAGGACTGTTATAAATGAGTTTTGCATTTCATGCACTATGATAATGAGGTAGGAGGCATAATATTGAACATGAATATGATACTATATATTTAAAATCCAACGAAACTCGTTCAAAATGGTCTAAAACGCAAATGATAATTGGCATTGCTATAGACTCCACATTTTAAGTTAGGTACTACATTTTGAAATTCGGTTGTCTTAGAAAAGGAGAACAATTAATAAAGAATATTATATGGGTTTTTTTTCTTTGTGAAGGTAGAATGCTTTGTGCGCCGTCAAACCGATCATCATCGGAATGGTATGCCCAACTTCTTAACGTATTAATATGTAATATAACGAAGAAAATATTTCCACTTCGGAGAGACTTATTCCTTCCTGAAACCGTTTCCACATTGCTTCAAGAAGGCTCTCTTTAATGGTGGCATGGTTTAAATGCTCTTCTCACCATGAGCTAATGTAATACATTAAGTTGATGTATCTTTTTCGAAAACCACACTTGGTCATTCTGTAACAAAATAAACCTCAATGTGACAGTTTCATATTTATAACACACTATTAGTGGAATTGAGTTAATGAATAAAATATTTTACGATACTATCTTTCTTAAGTATAATTTCAAAATACGGTTTCATTTCTAAGTTTTGGTGTTTTACTATACTCTACTTTATGGATTTTTAATTTGATAACTATAAATACACAGTAATAAATAAGTGGGCTATAATCTCGCTTTATAAATGCTGCCACAATAGTTAAAAATTAAATATTTTTTCAGAAAGTTTATATATTTCCATTCAATGCTAATATAATTTTGAATTAATATTAAAACGTCTTTGATATTGAATAACACTATGTAGACCCCCGATTGATTACACAGAAACATTATATTCACAACATATTCACTACAATTATTTATTAATTTTTGAATAATAATATATAAATTTTATTATATTCTCTTTTGTAAGGAAATATTCAGTGCAAATATTAATTTCTAATCAAATTAAATTTACTGACTGCGTAGTATTATCGAAAATGAATATTAGCAAATATATATGTTTCAAAAGTTTCATAGTATGAATGTAATACTTGTATATCCATTTTATTTTTGAAAATAATGAATATTTCTTAAATATCCCTAACAGTCTCCTTAAATTAGTGGCTCCCGACCTTTTCTTGACCAAGGAACACTATAATATTTTTGTTTTTAGTAGAAACCACAAAGTTTAAGAATAATTAACTGTATGTTTATTTTAATATGCATTATCTATCTCCAGTATAATGCACTTATTTATTATGAATTCTATTAGTGCATAGGTATATTATATAGGCTATAAAATAGGTATATAATTAGTTTGAAATTTTCTGTGCTTTTTTCTAATAAGTGAGGTCTCAGTGGCCAAACTATAAGCTATGTGTCCATACCCCTTACGGACTATTTTTAACCATCTCACGGTACCAACAATGGACCACCAGTTGGGAACCAATGCCTTAAATATTCGATAGCCTGAGTCCACAAATATAAATTTCATCTTCTTAACGCAATTTTTGACATTAGGAGGTGTTCAACGGCCGACATTCTGGCTTTCATTCGGAAGGTGGAATGTCTTCTGTTCGGTTAGGATCTGCTGCAGCATAAAAGATCAACTATAGTTGCAGTACTCCACTCCGTTGGGAGTCGGTACCTCGTTTATTCATATTCGTAGTATACGATATCATTTTTAAAATACATATTCATTGATAATAAAAAAAGTTGTATAAATGTATCTAACCATCCAACCAACATATTCATTAAACAAGCATAAATACATTTTTAAGTTTCCAGGAATATGTATTTTAAGAATCCTTACGTGTCCCAATAATTGCATCGAGAAGCTGCAATTTATATTTGAATTCTGGCAACTGAATTTAAAAATCCAAAACAAATTATTATTTCAGTTTTAGTAAAAAGTAAAATTATACATTAAATAAATGAAAAAAAGACTATACAAAGGAAATTTATTGTAGGTACATGAATTAATTTTTTTTAATAAACATAAATAAAATATATATACATATATACTCGTATGTTTACTTCATACTATTTTCTAAAGATACAAAGTAAATTTGGAAAATATAAGTTTTCTTTGATTGCACTGCTTTCATATGTAGATACAGACAGACTCAATTTCTATTGAAATTATATTCAAATGTTGGCAAAATGCATTGCAATAGTTTATTGACCTAAAATATTACTTGAATTGGGAATATTTTCAATTGATTAAATGAATGAATCTATGAATGAGCATTGATGCCTGCAACTCGTTACCAAACGGCTACATCAGCAATTGTTACTCATACGCCCACGTGTCATCAGCAAATAATGAAAAGTTAAGGTGCAGCAGAAGGCATTTAAAATGAAATAAAGAAAATTTTCAATTACTTTTCAATTCAAGCGTAAATAAGTTGTAAATCATCAATTACAGCTTGTAACTACCAAATGAATTGCAACTATAACAACAACAACACTGACTGCATAAAATTGGCTACAATAGAAAGAAAAGTCAGGCCATTTGTACGTATATAACCCAAAAGTCAAGAACAGTTAACACATTAGGTCTAAAGCCAAAGTTAAAATGCTTTGGTTAAGTATATGAAAGGGCACTGGCATAAGTATATCGACTGGCTGGCAATCCAATGCAACCCAGTGCAACCCAACCAAGATGAAGGAGCAGACAGACGATTGCAAGTGCAATTCAAGCAAAAAGGCAAGAGATAAAAAGAACACAAATAGTGCAAAAGATATAAGGAACTGATTTATGTGGTATATAGAAGTAGTTTGGTAAACAAAGCTAACGAAAACAACAAAAAAAAGACAAACAAACAAAAGATGTAAGTATGAAATATTGTTTCAAAAGAAACTTGCAGAACACAAAGAAATGCAGCCGGAGAACATACATTCTCTTCATACCCAATTGCAATGTAAAGTTTACAGATGTCGAAAAATAAAGAAAAAAGGATTCTTAAATAAAGACTGTAGAAAAAGCGTCATCGACACCTTTTGTCTACCAAGAAGAGGAAAGTTTTAATTTTATTTCAAATATGCGAATGAAATGAGGGCAATCAGCACAATTGTCGACGCGTATTGACTCAGAATTGAAACGAAAGTTTTCCGTGCAGACTGCAACTGAAAACACCAAAAGTTACATGTTAAATACACGAACACATACTCAAATACATATATATACACAGATACTCATATAGACATAATATGATATATATTTTTTATTCAATTTTGTTTTATGCCTACGGAATATTATGACTGCCATTGCGATTTTCAGAAACTTGGTAGAAGCATAAGGTGCTGTGATAATTTTTAAGAATATTTTTAACTGAATATATATATATATACATATATTAATATTTTTATATATGTATATTGACACATTGTTATTTAATTTTGCTTACCTCTCCCTACATGGACTATAATTATGTATATCCAATCAGGCGCACTTGTTTAATAGGTGATTGCTTATTCCAATTAAAAAAAGTGATGAATACTGAAGAAAGTTGGTGTATTTCTGCGATTTTCTTCTGACCAATACAAGCACACCATGTGCAAATATAAAATGACTTTATATTCACTTACTCGAAATCGGAATGAGTGCATAATATTAAAATAATTTATTTGACTCCTTTTCAATAAGAAATTATTTTGTTATATATAATTGACGACAAGGTTGGAACTCCTTTTCCGAACAAGTATTGAAAAACCTTAAACTAACTGACAAAAATAAAGGAAGACCCGCAAATAAGTAGTGTCGATTTCACTGCAAAACGGAATATTTATTATTATTCGGATTTACACCAATTAAAAATGAATTAAGTCTAAATTGAATCACAACTTACAACCATCTGAAAAAAAATCACAATGCTATTAACTTAATAATCACATGTACTTAGCAACAGCAGACAATGGAATACTGACAATAAATACACTAGAAAGGACCTTCAGATACGTAAGGTTATATGTATAGGAAGTTTTCAAAATAATCTAATTCACTTTGACACCATTTTTAAGAATATTTATTGTATTAGTATTAATCCCCAAATGACCAGAAAATATAGCTAAACGTATTTTGTATTTAATTATTCATAAATAATTTTTTTTTTTTGAGACTGCAAGTACCAGGGATTGAAGTTGTGTCCTGTCAAATTTGAAGCTAAGAGTCAGCGCTCTTTAACCAATTGAAGAGCGTCCTTAACCAACTGACCCAAAGTCGTACTTGACTTGTATGTTAGCACATTTTTCTGGAGTTTTGTTAATTTGCTTGAGTACAATAAAGCCTGATTCCATATAATATATTTTTCACAAACCGACTTAACTAATAGAGTTTTGATACATTTTCCATTCACTCTAATTTTTGTACTATTTGACTTTTGTTGGTTTTCCAAAAAATGGTTTATTGAATAAACTAATTTTATAGAAGCTTGAGCGCCCTAAAATAATATTATTTGTTATTAATTATTTGTGATGACTGTGGGATTAGTTGCTGAAGACAATCGTAGTTTAATTAGTTTTAGAATATTAAGCAATCTGAAAAGAAGATAATTGTGTTAAATTAATAAGTATTAAAATATAAGTTACAGTTTAAAATAAAAGGATATATCCAAGTTACATACATACAAAATCAATACATACTTCATTCGTTTTGTAAAATTTTTAATATTCATAGATGATATCGATATTTATCCAACTTTTTTATAACATACATTTATTTCCCTAATAATTTATTCGTTTTTTATCGTTCGATGAAGCAATATTTGGATCGAGGTCTGATGAATCTTGGATTATATAGATTGTAGAATATTTTAGTTTTCTGGGAGTTAATACTTCAATTTTTGTAATTACTATTAAATTATCGTTTCTTACTTTAATATGTACTTTAATCTGGAAACCAATAAATAGTACAGGCCCATTTCTGCAATTTAAGTCATGCTATGTCTATTCTATGAACTACGGCATCATCTATACATTCTTTTTGAACAAACTTTGATTGGAAATATTTAATACTGTTGTTGTTTGATAATATGTAAATGGTGTTCAGCTGTTATTGGTAAACTAATGCTGGTTTCACTAAAAACTAGAAATAATTTTCAAACTTTTTTTAAACTAGTGTACATTCTAATGCATCAGACTCTTGTTTAATACAAATCGTCAGTTTGGAAGTAATCTTGAATATCGAGACTTGGAAATGATCGGTCACCAATAGTGACGTTAAAACGGAATAAATCTGATCTGGATTCTGGATGCATGCCAACATTTACTAAAAAAGCCTGCTCAAAAACACAGGAAACAGAAATGCACTTCATGCACTTATCGAACATATATAAAACTGATCATTTGAATGAGTATACTGGTTATACATATTTTCAATACATAAATAATAATATCAATCCTTTGATTAACTTTGTTTAGGTGTTATTTTAACTATTCTTCATAATTCACTGTGAAGTATCTTTTTTCACGTCATTAGGATATGCTTTGCACACTTTCTGTTAGTGTACTCGTATCTCTTTGACTTAGATAAGATAAGATAATATATCTATTATATCTATAATTAAGATAATATATCTATTTTGCAATTGTGTTATGTAGCAGAATATCTGGAACAAACTATTTGTAATAAAATTTATCGTAAAAACTACAAGTATTTAGTAATACTTTTAAAAACTAAGAATAGTAATTTTATTACTGATCTTCTGTCAGTGAAGTACAAAATGTGAGAGGGACAGATGAATAAAATATATATAAACCGGATACTTAGCTCGGAACTGAGCTGCATACTGCAATAACGACAGACAATGCTTGCAATCGAACTAACGATATTTAGTCAGTAGAAAGTCGAAATGTATACGACAAGAAATTCGGATAGGAACTTTCGGCCCAGCCTTTTTCCCTTCTGTTTTAGATTGAAACGGGACATTTATAGAGAATGTAACTACACATTTAATCTACCTTTATGCAGAGCCCACACATTGTCTCATCAGACAAACTCACCTAGCGCAGACTGTACGTAAACCAGTTGACCGGTCAGAAAACCAACTGCACCATCTCCGTTATGCAGAAAAGGACAGTGGTAACAATCATGGTAAAGAATATATTTGTAGTGAGCGTCTTGCATTTTCTTCATATTCTGGAAAACTTGGTCATATTGAAAAGGAAAATGGTCATAGTCTTACCAGAGAATATATTCAAAGTAAGTGTTTTGTTTTAATATCATACTATGGTACACTTCTTTTTTCTTATCGTTTTCTTATTATTTATACTTGCCAGTTTTTTCTAAATAAAAATATTTTTTTTATCTAATTACATATATTTTTTTTTATATAACCTTTCTATAACAAGAGTCATTCTCACTGTAGATCAGTTTACTTTTCACTGTCACAACTACTTCGTAATGATTTTTTTTACATTTTTTTAAACACCTTCGATCTTAAAAAGTTCCTCTAGAACTTTTATATCTTAGTAGACGTTCAAAGACATATAGAAAACTAAAAAGAACTTGAATAATAAATCTAAGAAGACAAACACTATGGCCAATAACAGAGTCAGAAATTAAAGAAAGAAATTAATGAATAGACTTTGGTTGAAGATATTCACTAAGACATGTGTTATTGTATGCGTGGAAAAAGTAGAATTAAAAATCTCTAAAGAATAATTATAGAAGAAAAAAAAAAAAAAAAGATATTCGATTATCGTTGCGAAGTATTCAGGCGGAGGAAGTGTGGCTAAGCTTTGGGCAGGTTCACACAGCACTCTTGTATTTTTCTTCTGTTGTCGGTACAATTAAGGATGCAGCATGCAACCAAGCGGATGACATTAACAAACTATAGAAACTAAGACAGCAAATAAAGATATTTCGAAAATAGGATAATAAGAAAGAATTTATACATATATATATTTGAGAATATAAATATATATGTATACATAAAATTAAATTAATAGAAAATTAGAGAGCAGTAATAAAGGCGTATATGGACTATCAGAAAAATCAACAAACAACAAAGGACGAATAGACAGACACGTAAAAAGCAAGGATTAAAACAATGTTTTCCATTCCGCAAACAAAACGGCAAGATGAGATGAGCTTAGGTATCTGCTGTTGGGTCCACCAATTCACCAGTTCAAAAGTCTCTAATTCAAGTCCTGCACATTTTCTGTTATGTGTGTAGTGTGTGTATATGTTTATGTGCTGCTGGCACAAAATATTGCATGAAACAAATAGAATTCACCTCATGTGGGAATTGCTAATGAAAACCTTTAGAGTAACGCTTAAACATTGAATTGATGTGGAAAGCAACATTTTTAAAATAATACAGATTAGTTGCTTCATTGAAGTAAGTAAACACTCAATAAAAGATTGAACTAAAATAGGCAAAAACAATTTCAAACAAAAGAAATAATTCCTTTGAACGAAGACGGCAACACATGCCTAGCAATTGAATTGAAATTGCAGTTGCAGTTTCAGCGCCCGTTGCTGCATTATCCAGCAACACTGACATTAGCGCTGGAATGCTTAAAATCCGCTTAAGATGAACTGAAAACACAAAATACTGCATATGAGGAAATAATACATGAAAATAACTAAATTTTTATTTTAAATATATTTTGGCAAATTGCCAACGATAATACCTACTTCGTGTGCTGGCAGGAAAAAAGAAAAAAGAGAAGAAAACCAGAGAATTCGTATAAGTGAAGGTGCACAAGGCTGGCAAGGATACATTCTCGGAAAATAAAAATAAAATTAAATAAATATTAAAAAGAAAATGAAGTCATAGAGGTGCACAGTTGCAATTGCAAGTGCTCCTTTATGTACATTAAATTGCAAAAATACTCGTATAGTATGTATGGATTTGTATATTGCAGCACTTGTACATTGGGTTGGTTATGTAGAGGTACATGAAAATATATAAATAAATGTATTTTTGTATCAGCAAAAAGCTGCAACTGTACCGCATATAATAAATGAGGCATTACGCCATTTTTTTTCCAGTTTATTCTTTTATTCTTCACTTTTTCTTACTTCCCTTCCAGCAACACAAATGTGGTAATTTTGCTTGTATGGAGCGGCAGGATTGTTGCAGGTGCCTTCAATTTACTTCCTTGTTTCCTGAGTGTGTTTGTGCTTTTAGCACAAAATTTTGATAAATTTGTTAGTATCATCAACATCAGCATCATCGTCAGAGCCAGCACATATGCGGCTATTTTCTATGCAACATGTACTATTATTATTTCTCATATCACTTTGCTTGTTTTCCCATGTACCCCAAAATTTGTTCTTTAATATCTCCAGCATTTAAACGGTTTGGTATTTTCGGAAATATAAAAAATATCAAGAATGGCATTAAGCTGTTGAGAATAAACAGAAACCACACATGGTGCCCAAAATAAAATAAATAAAAATATTTAATTAAAATGGTTTCAATATCATTAATAAAAGTTATGCATTTCATTTAATCATAAATTCAGAATAACTTATCTTTACGAGTATATTTTGTGAATTTAAGCTACTTCCAGATTAACATACACGCATAGTGATGAGATGTCAACATAATATATTAAAATGTGATGGTGACGAACGATCTCAAACTTAAGCTAAGACATAAGTACGGATGGTTGGCTACATATTAAGAAAGCCAATATCAGAAAGTGATTTTATTGCATCCACTTTTAATCTGCAAGAAGCGCAGGACTAGAGTACAATCGTACACTTAATAAGTTTCTATAATGATCAATGATATTTTTTTTTATTGCAGTATGTTATTGCAGTAAGGCATAGAAAGCCACAGCGTGAGACTCAATAGTCTACACGATTTTTTGATTGTGCTATGCAACGCATTTTAGATTGTGAGAGTCTTGGTAGCCTTTCCCAAGAAAGTTCACTTTCTTTTTCTTCTCCGCCGTTCATTAGAATGAATAGAGTTCCTTTGCCTAGACCACAGAATGGTTCTGGGCCTATCATTTTTGAGGCTGCGACTCTTCTGCCAAGTTTGTCTGCCATTTCGTTGCCTTGGATACCCACATGTCCCGGAATTCATATTAGGTGCACCTGATTATTCAAGCCGAGTATGTTCAGCTTGTCTATGCACTCCAATACCAGTTTGGATGTTACCTGGTAGAATATGAGTGCCATTATAGCTGCATGGCTGTCAGTTAGTTTTGCAATTTTACGGTTCTGTTAAATAGTTACGTTCATCTATTTATCGCGTATATTTCCGCTTGAAAAATTGTTACATTATTTCCCAGTGCTTCCCAGTATCATTTGACCGGTCCACAAATACCAGCTCCAACTTCCTCGTGAGGGAGCCATCTGTAAACCATGTTATCATGTTTCCTTCTTTTATTTGGGTTTTGCACAAGCCTTCCCAAGCCTTTTGTTGCAAAGTTCAGTTTTGAAGTTTTTTGTAAAGTTGTGTTTTACAATCATCCTGTTCGTTAGCATTTCAGTTTCTGGGATTTATGTAGCCAGAGTTTCAAATTTTATGCTGTTGGTTTCAAAACCAGTCATCCTGTTTGTAATTATTCTTAGCGCAGCCCTCTTTGCCTGTGATTGCACGTGGAAGTGAAGAGGTGTGAGTTCTAGGGGTACTTCAATTGATGACGTGGGACGTGTACCTTGTACCTTGTTCAGTGTGTTGATAACGCTTTGCTGTTTTATGCAGTTCTGGCAGACCATTTTTCCATAAGTGACCATAGCTCTGATTATTGCTATGTATATCCATCGCAGTGACTTTGCAATACATTCCCAATTTTTACCTACGATGGATCTACATGTCATAAAGGCTTGATTTTGGTGCAAGCTCTCAATTATATTCTTTCTATAACTACTGATATTTTAAATTTGTTTTCTAATTGTCAAGATAAGTGCTGCGAATTACACAAACTACACCAAACTACCAAATGTTGTGACCTTTTACTTCAACACTCCGAAGAAATTTCGAACTAAGAGCAAAGTCATAAATTAATATTTACCATAAAATGAAGTGTTCACGCAAGGAAAAAACTCGCCTATTCCACGGACTCGACGCAATGCTGCCAACATAAATTTCCGTACAACATACGCAAATGCTGTACTTACAAATGTCGGAACAAAATGCTTGTTGCTGCCACACCTGCCAATTAGCAAAAAAAATTAGGTAAACGCCTTAAGCTTGCAGCGGGCGGTAAATTAAAGTTTGGAGTTGGAACCTCTGTTTTTAGTTGTAGAGCTAAAATGCTATTCCCCTTTATGCAGAATGGCGTAAGAATTGTCCTTTCCAAAAACATAGTCAAACCAGTACAAGAACTAAGATTTACGGAGCAACATTAAATTTTTTTCTGATTTTCTTTGTTTTTTTTTATTTTCGTTTTGTTGCAGGTAACAAATTAAGCTATGCCTAACTAATCCATATGCCTAGAATATAAAGGGTGTTACACACTTGAAGGATACTTGAGCTTTAATTCAGCATATTTTTAATGTTTATATCGATATATTATATGTAGTTGGAAAAATAGCTTATTATTGATGACAGAAAAAGATTCAAAAGATGTCACATATATTTATAAAGAAAATATTAAAATAAACTTTATATTCACATGCAATTATATTATTTTACATCTATATTTATTATCAAATAGTTTAAGACTGTATGTCTCATAAAATTGTAAGCTTTTATTCTATAGTCTCTCCCAGCATATTGCCTTTGTCAGTACAAAAAATTTTTTTTTCATTCATACCACATATTTTTGGATATCCTGCTTTAGATAGATGCAGTCAGCTTATCACTTGACTTGTGTTGTTATAACAAATGTTTATATAAAGAATGTACCCAAAGTCTTTAAAAAGATGTCTTTATTTTTAAAAATTTTACTCAAATGAATGAAATACGTAATAATAATTTAGAAATAAGAAATATTTAATACTATGCTCAAACTAAATCATCACAGGTATCTAACAGAGCACGGTAAACCAAAAATCCACCCTACAAGACTGGGCATATATACGAATGCTAACTGTAGATTTTGCAGAGAGACTGAAGAGTTAGCCACACTAATGTTCTGCGCTAATGCACACACGAAATAGACTCCTACGAATGTATATCCTTACGAACAAGGAAAATAAACTCTGTATACTACTTTTCATCGATACAACAGAGCTTAAAGATTTACTCTAAGCTCAGAAAGGGGCACAATAGACCCAATGGTCGATGTGCCGCAGACATCCCTATCCACTTTGCAAAAAACTTAAATTCTCAAATTGTTGTTAGTTGTTTAATTACAAATTCGGTAACAAAAATTTAAAATAAATTTGTTAATATTCTGCTCGATTAGCGAAGGTCAATTAACACCTTCTCCATGTTATTCAATTGAATTATTATCTGAATGTTTATTAATTTAAATTTTTTGAATTTTTGAATTTTCATCATCATCATGGAAGCATTAACTTTAACTTTGAATGTTAATAATCCTTAATTATTAACTAAATTACTTCGGTATTTTGAACAAGGCAGAGCCAGAGGCTAACCAAATAAATTTCATTGAATCACCCATTGTATCTCACCTATATGTATTCTTGCAAAAAGAGATATTTCTGTAATATAACAACACATCAAAGTTGAAAGCCCATCATTTCAACGCAAACACAATTTATGTGTGCACTTTGTCAGCGCTTAAAGCACAGTGCGTATGAGTAACATTTTCTGTTATATTTTTGGCTAAGCAAACAAAATTAATCAATGAGTGAATGCTGAAGTTTGTTCAAAAATCCGAATGGCCTGAATTTCAGCAGTGACGTTTAAATAAATTTGTGAAGCGACATATGTTGCAACAACTAGCAAATAATGTATTTCGCATGTATCCGAGCGAGCAACAACCCAAATTATTCTGCTACAGACGTTCACATTGATTTCATTCGGAAGCAACAATTTCAATTACAACAATAACGCAAGCTATGTTTATAGTATGCAGCGAACAATAGTTTATCTACTTTAAAATTAACGTATATAATATCGACAGCAACATCAGCAACAGTATCTGCGCTAGCAAAGTCAACGACAACAACAAGTGCGGCAATCATAACTCAAGGCCAATACACGCTTTTCATTTCATCAATGATCTATGGGCAGAGAATGTTGCTGGTACGTAAAAATTATAAGCGCAGCAAAACAACATCAGTAAGCGATGCGGCCATTAAACAGTAGTGTCAGGGCCGAAGCATCCTGCAACAGGACACCAACAGCGAAGGAGAAAAAAATTTTGAACTTAGAGTTGTGGAAACAACCAAAGTAACAGCAAAATGTCGTTTACATGCCGACAGCAAAAGGCGCAGCTGTTTTGGTTACAGGCACTACAGCAAAGGCAATAGATGTAGTTGCTGTAGTTGCAGTTGCAGTCGCAGTCAGAGCAAAGCACAAAAATCAAGTACAAAGGACCAATGAAATAGAAAATCCATGCAAAGTTAAGTTGAGCAGTTTGCGGTTTTGGCTTAAATGTCATTCGCAGTCTAAAGAGGTACTATAAATGCTGTTGTTGAGGCCACTGCAACTGCAACTACAATTCAAATTGTAAAGTCGCAATGGTGACTCTGAAGCTAGCTGCATTCGTTGGCATTTGATCATAATTTATGTGAAATTCTGCTTAATACATTGTCGTACGAGTCCTTAACAATTACGCGCTACTCCTGTATCCTTAATGCAATAAAATTGCACAAATTAACCTAGTTTACTGAATTTTCAAGCACTATTTTTTCATGTTTTCAGTGCTCTCGCCGCTCCAGCATTAAGTAACGTTGATAAATTGCACAGTTCAACTTACTGCGTTTTCATCTACTGCGCTAGATGTCGATGGTATCGACATCGTCATGGGCGTATTTCAGTTTCGATTATTATTGTTGCATGCAGCTGACATTAGATCGATTACATTCCTGTACTACCAATGACCTATTTTGTTTTGCAATTGTGCCTAGGAATTGTAATAACAATAAAGTTTATTATGTGTCACCTACAAATTTATGCTGCTCCATAATTAATTCCGCATACCAAAATTTACCTCTGCAAATTGATGTGCTTGCAACGATTTATGGTGCACACTCAAATAAATTTTCACTCTATAACACTTTGCAATTTCTCTTATTACTAACAATAGATTTTAAATAAATTCGAATGATTATTTTTTTTTTCAAAATAGCAACTGGGATGCTCCGTATATTATTTTTGAACTGCAAGTATCAGGAACTTAACTGCAAGTTCGAATTCCTGTTGTGCATCCTATTATTTGTTAGCGCAAACGCATAAACCACAGCTACACCAAAAATTAACACAGACAATTAAAGTAGTCGATTTTTCTAAAGGAACACAAATGATGGATGTTTGACAATATCTGAAACAGCTGTATGGCCAACTCAAAAACGGTCTTGATTGACAAAAAAAAACACTATTTGGATCTAAAAATTTTTTACTATCACACTTCTGTCTCCTCTGAAAGCAACTATGATTTACTAATCATTTTATTTATCAACGAACTATTTTGGTTTCATCAAACTATTATCTATCAATTTAAATGTTTAGGTAATACGGCGGTAATATAGTATATTTAACAGCATAAGTTAATTTTTTAGCTATTATTCTCAAGTGCGAGGTATCATTTATATGTATTTGTAATTGCTGATAGTAGCTTCTGACGTCTTCGTCAGTAATTTTTCAATATTTTGATTCTGTAATCAGATATCTCGGTGTGCTTAACGTTCAGCACTAATAAAAAGTATTTTCTGTTAAGTATACTAATTGGATAGCATATTGGATTCGTTTTATTATCACCCCGGATTCTCCATGTATGTTAGTTATTAATCTATTAATATGAGAAAATATAATATGAGAACTACTGATTCATTTATTATTTTAGTAGAAACAACCAACATCTACTTTGTTCAACGGTCGTCACGCAACTGTCTCTTTTATTATTCTTTCTCTTAATTCTACCTTAGTTTACATGTGTATGCTTAATTCTATCTTATGACTACAATACTTATATACTATCATACATCTACAATACTTAAACTACTACATTATATCCATACTTTTATACGCGTATGCATTTTCTATTATTTGAGCAGATTGGGTTTTTGTACTCATATCATCGAGAGTTATTCCACCAATCTCTGTTTTTCTTGGGAGACTTATATCTAACTTGTACACAAATAGCAAATGAAAATTTTAATTATTTTAATTGAAATATTTTTTGGATGGAAGCTTTTCGAAATTTTTTCTATAAAAATTTTTACATACGCTCTAAGTAAGAGAATTTATTTTGATTTAAAAAACAGATTTTTGAAAATTTAATGTATACTTTTATCTATATGATGCAGTCATTTCTTGGTAATGAATACTTTATCATAATAACTTGTTATTTTTAGTTAAATTTAAATTTGTTCCGGTCAACTTGAATGCTTTTGTTTATTGTTAGTAACTTTAACACTAAAGCTATATGTAGGTTAGATTAGGTAAAGAAGGCACGTGTTGACAGTTATCAACACTTCCACTCGAAAACATATATTACTCATTGTAATGCCCTCAAAGATTTTGCCGGGAGAGGTGAGTTACTAACCTTTGTTATCTTCGTATACTATCCTTGTTAAACCATTTGAATTTAAGAAGATCCGATAAGTTTGCTTTCATTATCTCTACCAGACAACTGAAAAAGTGATCCACAAAAGCGATTCTATCCACTCTTCTTCTCCTGCAACTTCTGCATAATCCACTTGTTGGAACTCGCTACCGTTGAAGCATAGGCGCAATGACACAGTGTCCCGTTAGTACTTTAGTAAGTACATGAACTGCAGATTTGCTAAAAAGGCTAAAAGGCTTTTCGTTTTATTTTTGTCCAAAGTAGGCCATAAGGTTCAAGCGACCTCTCGCGGTTAGTCCATAAATTATTAGTCACCACATTGGTGAATTCCTCTGTAATTCTAAACAGTTCCCATATCAAAGCTATATGTAAGTTTTTAACTGATCTGATTTGTGTAGCAATTTACAGCTTTTAGTTCTTAATAAAAATTATTTTTTAAAGAACTAATGCTGTTTAGTTAATATGTACTTTTTCTATATAAATATATTAAAGCCTTTAATAAATTAAATTTAAATTACAATGTCCAGCTAGTGGTCGTTTTCCTGTTTTAGTTATACCCTTTTATATTTTGTAATAAATATAATAACTAAATAAATATGTTTTTATAGACTACTGAAGCTGAAGGTAGCATTTTTCTTACATTTTTTTGTAGTAAAAACGCTTCGTTATTTATTTACTACCGCTAAGACCTCTCTTTACATTATGAGGTAAGTTGACCTATTAGCTGCAATGAAATAGCATGTAAAGACTAAACTCATTTCCTTATAAGTATGTTTCCATAAAGTGTTCAGCCCACTAGTGACCCATAAATTAACGCATTTCAAAATGACTTTGCAATAAGGCATCCATGAGCTGAATTGAAGTAAGCAGTCTAATCTTCGTATTACTAACGTGGGTAGTTGCACCCCGCAGTAACTGACATGCACTTCAACAAATTAAAAATTGCTTTTAGACTGTGGAAATGTGCACTAAACTCTACTGCTTGGGTTCACAACAGTGAAAATCCCAGCAATTAAACTATGTATACTACTGACCTGCACGATTGTGCCATTACTGATAATTGCTGCTGCTCTTTTAGGTGCACAGTCAAATCACATTGCGTGTGTCCTTATTATTGAAGTTAAAGAAGTCTTGCGTACACCCCAGGGTGCCAGGTACGCAAAACTCCGATGCATTTCTGCAACAGGCAACAGGTAAAACAAAGCCTTTTATTTCTCACTTAATATTAATGGCTTTTTAATAAAATTAACATTAAAGTGCATTTTTCGTGGAGTTGCATTGGTCGGTTCGGCAAATATGTTCAGACAACTGCATCACCTTTTGCTCTCTGAATTTAATTCGAAGTGAATTTTACACAATAAATTAAATTCAATTAAAACTATTTAAATTTTAACATAAAATTACACTGAAATATCAAAACTATTCCTGAACTTTTTTACACTGGCAGCAAATTTGTAAACCCAAACATGACTTTGCTTTTTGCCACTCCATTGAAAACTTTCATTTTATTACCAGGAGCAGAGGCGAGAGGTGTGTGAGCTTAGGGGAAAGTATAGAAAATTGTATGTGGAGAAGGAAGAAACTCAAACAAAAAGGGAAACTGAGCTGAAAAACTATTTTTCGGGGGAGTAAGTGACACTCAGCAAAAGTACCAAAAAACTTTTTAAACTGTTTTGCTAAATAAGCGGAAATTGTTGACAGGAAGTAATACGGATGCTCTTTAATTTGAATGCAACATTTTGCGGATATGGAATTTGTACAAATGACCAAACAAATAGCATGAAACTCTATTTACAAACACACACACACGCACACACAAACACACCAACATACATGTGTTAATGGAAATGTAGATGCATGTGTTTGTGTATCCTTGTCTCGGCAGTAAGTTTCTGAGTTTGTTAGTTGCTGAGAGGTGTATTGTATCATGAGAGGGCGCAAAGTGGTTGTACGGAGAGATGTTTAACTCAATTTACAAAAAGTTATAATGTAAAATGGCAACAAAAAAACTAAATTTTAATAAACGAAACTTAAATTGAAATCCATATAACATTCGCAGTGCGGTGGTAGCTCTGTCCAAAAGGGATGAGTATCACATGTTATACACAGAATGTAATGAATATGTATCTAAAGGATCATCCAATAAGAGCTATAAGTTTTCCTTAAAAAAAGGAATTGTTTGATTAATGTTATGACCGACATTTAAATCATTTATTTAAAACCATATGTCATCCAAGTCAAAATAATATAACACATATCACAACATATCAGCTGTCAGATTCTATGGGGACTTTTATTAATGTCAACTATACCACTTTCATTTCACAAATAATACTTACACACCATAAACCACACCAAGAGATTTTTTCATCAATGAGTGAAAGATATTAAAACCTACTTCGTCTAGAAACCACCCTACTTCAAATTATTTTTAAACTTCTGGAACTACCGTTAAGTATTACGCAAAGAGGTTGCTGTGAGCATTCAACTAAAATTGTTAAATGTCTAGAGTGTGTTTTAGCAATAAATAGTATTAGTTTTAAACACTTCCGTAGTGAAATCTTATATGTTCAGTCGCCCTTTGTCTCTCTATGGTGTGGAGTGTCGTTACTATATTCACCATCGCCAATTTAACTACCTGATATCTGATGTATATTTTGCACATGTGAAGAAGTAAACTTTATACAATCAAAATTTCACCAAAACGCTCATCAATATAACCCCTGTGATGAAAATATCCTACCTCAACAAATGGTGGATATACAATCGAAATATTCTATTAATAATATTAATAATATTCTTCTAATATTCTTCTTCAATTTCTTGATAAAAGTACTGCTCAAAGCAGCTATATCCGCTAATCATCTATCTACATTGGCATTTTTTCGATTCAGTCACATGTTAGAATTTTTAATCAAAACGCTTGTCGATCGGCCCACTAGTTAATTGCCCCACCGATGTTATCGTGCAGCAATAAGTTATTATCGCATAGCTTTTGTTATGCTGTTTCTCTTAATCTCCAAGATCCATTGAACACAGATCTGCCAAGTATGATGGTACCAACATCGCTCTTGCCCATACAGGAGCAGCATATGAGGTGGTAGCTCCTGTGTTAATCATAATTCTAGACATTTAATGATTTACTCTTGTTACTCTGTTATTGATCTCCTATAAATATTTCTTAAATGAAAATCTTGTATTTATAATGACGGTTAAGTCACGGAATCAGAGTATTAGGCAACAAAAATGATTCCTTTTTTTTTCAAGATTTGATCTGAAATTCATCTGGGTTTATGAGATGACCTCATATTCTTATGAATATGAGTTTTTCACCCTAAATCTGAGAATTTTGTTCCATTATTCAATAAATTCTCGAAAAAAAAAATAAATTGTTTCAGTTCTCAATATTTTCATAAACTAAAAGCTTTAACTTCTTAAGGAAACTGAATTTTATAGACTTTGAAATATATGAAGAACATTGAATATTATGCTATACCCTGCAATTTCATCCAAACCTTTCTTTATAGCATCTACATTTTTAAGATTCACTTTTGTTTTTGACAAATTGGATTCTAAGTATTTCAAACTCCTTAATTTGCTCGAAAAATTTTGCATAGCAATACGGAAAGTGGGATTAATGGGTCGATTATGTTAGCCAGCGAATTGTACATAAAACACAAAACAAAACTCTAATAAGTTCATTATATCATGTAATAAATTTTAATTGTCCATCTTTTCAACAATCAATCATTTCATGATAATTTGTCATCTAACTATCAACTCTTACTTTTGGCTGAAATCTGGGAAAAACTACCGTATAGGACTACTTCGATCAGTATGCGGTGGGTTTGTGTATATTCTATGCTTACGGTGATGAGTATTATTATTACTTGAATGCTAAAGGCAATTATTAAAATATATATCGACATTTTTTATGAAACTTTATAAAGATGAGTTCGAACTCCTCTTAAAATCACTTTGCTACAACCCTGGCTTATTATGGAGTTGTATACAGGACTTACAAATGCTGCACAATGATGGATGAGTCAATTTTTTTCATTAAAAATAAAAGCTGAAATTAATGAAAAACGAATTCTGAAGCCAAAGCAAACCAGACATGAGAAAAAATTACTGCACTGGCAAGAAAAATAAATCAAAAACTTTTCCATTGAAAACAAAAAACGAAACATAAAACTGAAGCATGTCAAATACGCTATTTTTGAACGCGGTTTCACCAAATTTCTGAACTAAAAACTATAGAAAATATAATTGAAATTTCATACTAAAAACTAGAAGCAATTTTTCCACTCCGCTTTTTACTCAACTTAAACGAAATAATTTCAAAAATTTAAACGTCAAACACTTAAGATCCTTTCAGTGCTGGTATACACCACATACAGAGTATATATTAGGGCGCTAATAAATAAAGTTATTAATACAGCCATAAGCAATTAACTTGGCCATTATGACAAAATGGCCAAAAGTAAAATGAACTGAATTAAGCTATAGAGATCTCCACATTTGGGAAAGATTCATAAAACCTACTTCGTATGTGTAGGCAGGCTGTAACTTAGAGCAACGCCTTATTTTCCCTTAAGAAAGCACGGTTGAGCATTTTTGCTATCATTTTGGGTTGTATTCGCTTGTCAGTCTCAGTTGAATTGCCCTTTAAGACCTCACGTAATATGGGCACATATTTTTTGTATGGGCTGATAAGCTTAAGTTAAATATGTTGCGTAAGGCTTAGACATATTATGAACTGCTAAAATAACTGACAAAATGTTTACTTACGAAACGCGTGCTAAAGCTTCCTTTTCTCCAGCAACTTCTTTATTTTAATGTTATATACTTCCAGTAGCAGCAAACAGAAAAGTGATTTTTGCCTCACATACAACACTCTGGGGTCCATTCAACCAATGCAGCAATTAATAGCACAAGTGCCATTGGCCCATCAGCATACTGACTTACGGACTGACATGTGTAAATTGTTGCAGGGAAGCTAAGGATATGTTAACTTAGCTCATAGACCAAAAATGGTGCACGTTACGAATAACAGCAAATAAGTAAATAAGTAAAATGTGACTTAATGCCTATATTTGTTTCTACTCCTTTCATAAACCCACTCACTTCTAAATTTCTCCATTTAAACGCAAAACCTTTTAACTATCTTTAGGGAGTAGGGAGGTTTCCTACTTTATCATATTTGGCATATGTGTAGGTGCCGTTTTTGAATCGTATGACAAGCAAGTAACAAAATTATTTCAAATTAGCTGCAGTAAAAATTGGAGAAATTTCCAAAAATAACTTCAGTCGAAGGTACTTTTGTTCAATTATAGCAAAACTAAACTGTTATTAAAAGTTATCATAATCCAGTGCATATTTACTCGAATCCATCAAAATGATTTAAAATAAATAGTCTTTCAGTAAATAAAAGGATTGAACAAAATAAGATACTAAACCAATATCATAACCATACACAATTTACACAAGACTTTATTTAAAATATTTCAGTTTAAAAATTCACTAAATAAATATTCCATATAAAAATATAGTGTGATCCATTTTATCGTTATAAAAGTATTAATCTTAATATATTTACGAAATTCGTTGTATTATTAAGACAGACAAATATTAGTTATCTAAATGTATCTCTACAGTGTGTCACTAGAACAACATGTTTAAAATTCCTATCATTTTCTTGGTAGACGACGTGGAAATGAATTAACATACGAAGGGTATTCAAAAAACGTTTATAAGCCATTGACGTAAAGTTTCAATCCTTTTTGTGCTGTATTTTATAATCTCTTAAGCCTATTATATTTACCTTCTAGTGTCACTACATATAAGATCTTGCCAAGTGAATTTTGGAATGGATCAAAAAACTCACATTTCTTCTTTAATATAATTCGCTTCTGTGGCTTTTTGTCAATTATTTTAATCATTTTTTAAAATCACATAGATGTGAGTCCATCAAACCTGACATTTCTCTAAAGAGAAATAAATCCTCTTCATGTATTAGTAGAGCATATTCTCAGTTTAAATAATACAACAATTGCAACAATGAACCTTCAAGCTGTTCCCAACCACGTGCTAGAATCTTGAGTTCAAATCAATTAAGTGGCTATTTGGACGACATTCCGTTATATCAAACGAAAATAAGCTAATAATATATAAATAGGTAGTACGTCCAATTTGGGTCTACAGATCTCAACCCCGGGGTGCACGTCTGAGTCAAATAGGCAGTTAATCCAACGATATCAAAACAAAATCATAAGTACAATTACTAATGCTTTATGGTATGTCCGTAACAGCTACCTTCATCGAGATTTGCATGCTCTGCCAGTTATTGAAATAATCACGCTTTAGGCTGAAGCATATAAAAAAAGACTTGAAGCTCACTGCAACACAAAAGGTTCATTACTCCTTTAAACAGAAGACCTCGACGGCTTAAGAAAACCAAACCGTCTAATTTAACTAATTAAATTACATATTAATTATTATACTATAATATTACAGAAAAGGATTATTATCGACCATTTTAAGGTTAGTTCTTATTTTTAACTAGACACAATTGAATATATAATAAAGAAAAGTTTAATTATTATTTATGTGTAATGTATATCTCAGGGAAAATTTTCGGTTTAATATTGAAAAGGTGGGGATTCTACAGAATACGACATAGCAAAGAAATAGAAAACCAAACTCACCACAAAAATTTTATTAAATTTGTAAAGTCGATATATATTTGGTTGCTAAGGTAAGTCTACTGCATCCCAGTAAGAGAATACTAAAAAAAATTGATGGCGCTTATGATGGGAAAAACAAAGTGGATGACTGCTCAAACAGTAATCCAATATCCGAAAAATGGGCTAAAGACAGTGATTGTGGGCTATTACAACCGACTGCCTAATGACAAAGACATACAAAGTACTGTTTCGCTACTAAAATATACAAATATATTTTTGAAAAATCAATTTATATATATGTATATATATTACCTGTAAGTCTTCTTTCATATTTTACAGTCACCATTGCCTGAAAATGCTTAAGACTTTAGTTAGAAAAATGTCTTATGACAT
>NC_051847.1:120152961-120166502 GCF_002237135.1 Teleopsis dalmanni
CACAATAATAAAGAAAGAAATATTTAAAACAAAATGTTCAACAGAACATTTTCAAATAAATGCTATATTAAAAGCATTCAACACTAGGTATTTGTTATTTTAGTGCAGTCAGAAAGCACTTTCCACAGGTGTGATAAATTTTTAGAGATATTTCTTTTTTTAGCATTTCAATAGTCTACACGATTTTTTGATTGTGCTATGCAACGCATTTTAGATTGTGAGAGTCTTGGTAGCCTTTCTCAAGAAAGTTCTCTTTCTTTTTCTTCTGCGCCGTTCATTAGAATGGATATAGTTCCTTTGCCTAGACCACAGCCTATCATTCTTGAGGCTGCGACTCTTCTGCCAAGTTTGTCTGCCATTTTGTTGCCTTGGGTACCCATGTCCCAATGTCCCAGAATTCATATTAGATGCACCTGATTATTTAAGCCGAGTTCAGCTTCTCTATGCACTCCCATACCAGTTTGTATGTTACCTAGTAGAATACGAGTGCCATTATAGCACTCTGGCTGTCAGTCAGTTTTGCAATTTTACGGTTCTGGTAGTTACGTTCAATGTTGAAACTGGCGCATCTATCTATCGCGTATATTTCCGCTTGAAAAATTGTTACATTATTTGCCAGTGCTTCCCAGTATCATTTGACCGGTCCACAAATACCAGCTCCAACTTCCTCGTGAGGGAGCCATCTGTAAACCATGTTATCATGTTTCCTTCTTTTATTTGGGTTTTGCACAAGCCTTCCCAAGCCTTTTGTTGCAAAGTTCAGTTTTGAAGTTTTTTGTAAAGTTGTGTTTTACAATCATCCTGTTCGTTAGCATTTCAGTTTCTGGGATTTATGTAGCCAGAGTTTCAAATTTTATGCTGTTGGTTTCAAAACCAGTCATCCTGTTTGTAATTATTCTTAGCGCAGCCCTCTTTGCCTGTGATTGCACGTGGAAGTGAAGAGGTGTGAGTTCTAGGGGTACTTCAATTGATGACGTGGGACGTGTACCTTGTACCTTGTTCAGTGTGTTGATAACGCTTTGCTGTTTTATGCAGTTCTGGCAGACCATTTTTCCATAAGTGACAATAGCTCTGATTATTGCTATGTATATCCATCGCAGTGACTTTGCAATACATTCCCAATTTTTACCTACGATGGATCTACATGTCATAAAGGCTTGATTTTGGTGCAAGCTCTCAATTATATTCTTTCTATAACTACTGATATTTTAAATTTGTTTTCTAATTGTCAAGATAAGTGCTGCGAATTACACAAACTACACCAAACTACCAAATGTTGTGACCTTTTACTTCAACACTCCGAAGAAATTTCGAACTAAGAGCAAAGTCATAAATTAATATTTACCATAAAATGAAGTGTTCACGCAAGGAAAAAACTCGCCTATTCCACGGACTCGACGCAATGCTGCCAACATAAATTTCCGTACAACATACGCAAGTGCTGTACTTACAAATGTCGGAACAAAATGCTTGTTGCTGCCACACCTGCCAATTAGCAAAAAAAATTAGGTAAACGCCTTAAGCTTGCAGCGGGCGGTAAATTAAAGTTTGGAGTTGGAACCTCTGTTTTTAGTTGTAGAGCTAAAATGCTATTCCCCTTTATGCAGAATGGCGTAAGAATTGTCCTTTCCAAAAACATAGTCAAACCAGTACAAGAACTAAGATTTACGGAGCAACATTAAATTTTTTTCTGATTTTCTTTGTTTTTTTTTATTTTCGTTTTGTTGCAGGTAACAAATTAAGCTATGCCTAACTAATCCATATGCCTAGAATATAAAGGGTGTTACACACTTGAAGGATACTTGAGCTTTAATTCAGCATATTTTTAATGTTTATATCGATATATTATATGTAGTTGGAAAAATAGCTTATTATTGATGACAGAAAAAGATTCAAAAGATGTCACATATATTTATAAAGAAAATATTAAAATAAACTTTATATTCACATGCAATTATATTATTTTACATCTATATTTATTATCAAATAGTTTAAGACTGTATGTCTCATAAAATTGTAAGCTTTTATTCTATAGTCTCTCCCAGCATATTGCCTTTGTCAGTACAAAAAATTTTTTTTTCATTCATACCACATATTTTTGGATATCCTGCTTTAGATAGATGCAGTCAGCTTATCACTTGACTTGTGTTGTTATAACAAATGTTTATATAAAGAATGTACCCAAAGTCTTTAAAAAGATGTCTTTATTTTTAAAAATTTTACTCAAATGAATGAAATACGTAATAATAATTTAGAAATAAGAAATATTTAATACTATGCTCAAACTAAATCATCACAGGTATCTAACAGAGCACGGTAAACCAAAAATCCACCCTACAAGACTGGGCATATATACGAATGCTAACTGTAGATTTTGCAGAGAGACTGAAGAGTTAGCCACACTAATGTTCTGCGCTAATGCACACACGAAATAGACTCCTACGAATGTATATCCTTACGAACAAGGAAAATAAACTCTGTATACTACTTTTCATCGATACAACAGAGCTTAAAGATTTACTCTAAGCTCAGAAAGGGGCACAATAGACCCAATGGTCGATGTGCCGCAGACATCCCTATCCACTTTGCAAAAAACTTAAATTCTCAAATTGTTGTTAGTTGTTTAATTACAAATTCGGTAACAAAAATTTAAAATAAATTTGTTAATATTCTGCTCGATTAGCGAAGGTCAATTAACACCTTCTCCATGTTATTCAATTGAATTATTATCTGAATGTTTATTAATTTAAATTTTTTGAATTTTTGAATTTTCATCATCATCATGGAAGCATTAACTTTAACTTTGAATGTTAATAATCCTTAATTATTAACTAAATTACTTCGGTATTTTGAACAAGGCAGAGCCAGAGGCTAACCAAATAAATTTCATTGAATCACCCATTGTATCTCACCTATATATATTCTTGCAAAAAGAGATATTTCTGTAATATAACAACACATCAAAGTTGAAAGCCCATCATTTCAACGCAAACACAATTTATGTGTGCACTTTGTCAGCGCTTAAAGCACAGTGCGTATGAGTAACATTTTCTGTTATATTTTTGGCTAAGCAAACAAAATTAATCAATGAGTGAATGCTGAAGTTTGTTCAAAAATCCGAATGGCCTGAATTTCAGCAGTGACGTTTAAATAAATTTGTGAAGCGACATATGTTGCAACAACTAGCAAATAATGTATTTCGCATGTATCCGAGCGAGCAACAACCCAAATTATTCTGCTACAGACGTTCACATTGATTTCATTCGGAAGCAACAATTTCAATTACAACAATAACGCAAGCTATGTTTATAGTATGCAGCGAACAATAGTTTATCTACTTTAAAATTAACGTATATAATATCGACAGCAACATCAGCAACAGTATCTGCGCTAGCAAAGTCAACGACAACAACAAGTGCGGCAATCATAACTCAAGGCCAATACACGCTTTTCATTTCATCAATGATCTATGGGCAGAGAATGTTGCTGGTACGTAAAAATTATAAGCGCAGCAAAACAACATCAGTAAGCGATGCGGCCATTAAACAGTAGTGTCAGGGCCGAAGCATCCTGCAACAGGACACCAACAGCGAAGGAGAAAAAAATTTTGAACTTAGAGTTGTGGAAACAACCAAAGTAACAGCAAAATGTCGTTTACATGCCGACAGCAAAAGGCGCAGCTGTTTTGGTTACAGGCACTACAGCAAAGGCAATAGATGCTGTAGTTGCAGTTGCAGTCGCAGTCAGAGCAAAGCACAAAAATCAAGTACAAAGGACCAATGAAATAGAAAATCCATGCAAAGTTAAGTTGAGCAGTTTGCGGTTTTGGCTTAAATGTCATTCGCAGTCTAAAGAGGTACTATAAATGCTGTTGTTGAGGCCACTGCAACTGCAACTACAATTCAAATTGTAAAGTCGCAATGGTGACTCTGAAGCTAGCTGCATTCGTTGGCATTTGATCATAATTTATGCGAAATTCTGCTTAATACATTGTCGTACGAGTCCTTAACAATTACGCGCTACTCCTGTATCCTTAATGCAATAAAATTGCACAAATTAACCTAGTTTACTGAATTTTCAAGCACTATTTTTTCATGTTTTCAGTGCTCTCGCCGCTCCAGCATTAAGTAACGTTGATAAATTGCACAGTTCAACTTACTGCGTTTTCATCTACTGCGCTAGATGTCGATGGTATCGACATCGTCATGGGCGTATTTCAGTTTCGATTATTATTGTTGCATGCAGCTGACATTAGATCGATTACATTCCTGTGCTACCAATGACCTATTTTGTTTTGCAATTGTGCCTAGGAATTGTAATAACAATAAAGTTTATTATGTGTCACCTACAAATTTATGCTGCTCCATAATTAATTCCGCATACCAAAATTTACCTCTGCAAATTGATGTGCTTGCAACGATTTATGGTGCACACTCAAATAAATTTTCACTCTATAACACTTTGCAATTTCTCTTATTACTAACAATAGATTTTAAATAAATTCGAATGATTATTTTTTTTCAAAATAGCAACTGGGATGCTCCGCATATTATTTTTGAACTGCAAGTATCAGGAACTTAACTGCAAGTTCGAATTCCTGTTGTGCACCCTATTATTTGTTAACGCAAACGCATAAACCACAGCTACACCAAAAATTAACACAGACAATTAAAGTAGTCGATTTTTCTAAAGGAACACAAATGATGGATGTTTGACAATATCTGAAACAGCTGTATGGCCAACTCAAAAACGGTCTTGATTGACAAAAAAAAACACTATTTGGATCTAAAAATTTTTTACTATCACACTTCTGTCTCCTCTAAAAGCAACTATGATTTAATAATCATTTTATTTATCAAAGAACTATTTTGGTTTCATCAAACTATTATCTATCAATTTAAATGTTTAGGTAATACGGCGGTAATATAATATATTTAACAGCATAAGTTAATTTTTTAGCTATTATTCCCAAGTGCGAGGTATCATTTAAATGTATTTGTAATTGCTGATAGTAGCTTCTGACGGCTTCGTCAGTAATTTTTCAATATTTTGATTCTGTAATCAGATATCAGACATTTCGATTGTGCTTAACGTTCAGCACTAATAAAAAGTATTTTCTGTTAACTATACTAGTTGGACAGCAGATTGAATTCGTTTTATTATCACCCCGGATTCTCCATGCATGTTTGTTAATCTGTTAATATGGCAAAATAGAACTACTGATTCAATTATTATATCCATACTTTTATACGAGTATGCAGTTTCTATTATTTGAGCAGTCTGGATTTTTTAACTCATATCATCGAGAGTTATTCCACCAATCTCTGTTTTTCTTGGGAGACTTATATCTAACTGGTAAACAAATAGTAAACGAAAATTTTGATTATTTTAATTAAAATATTTTTTGAATGGAAGCTTTTTGAAATTTTTTCTATGAAAATTTCTACATACGCTCTAAGTAAGAGAATTTTTTTTGATTAAAAAAACAGATTTTTGAAAATTTAATGTATACTTTAAGTATCTATATGATGCAGTCATATCTTGGTAATGAATACTTTATCATAATAACTTGTTATTTTTAGTTAAATTTAAATTTGTTTCGGTCAACTTAAATGCTTTTGTTTATTGTTAGTAACTTTAACACTAACGCTATATGTAGGTTAGATTAGGTAAAGAAGGCGCGTGTTGACAGTTAACAATACTTCCACTCGAAGGCATATATTCCTCATTGTGATGCCCTCAAAGATTTTACCGGGAGAGGTGAGTTGCTAACCTTTGTTATCTTCGTGTACTATCCTTGTTAAACCATTTGAATTTAAGAAAATCCGATAAGTTTGCTTTAATTATTTCTGCCAGAAACCGAAAAAGTGATCCACAAAAGCGATTCTATCCACTCTTCTTCTCCTGTAACTCCTGCATAATCCACTTGTTGGAACTCGCCACCGTTGAAGCATAGGCGCTATGGCACAGTGTCCCGCTAGTACTTCAGTAAGTACATGAACTGTAGATTTGCTAAAAAGGCTAAAAGGCTTTTCGTTTTATTTTTGTCCAAATTAGGCCATGAGGTTCAAGCGACCTCTCAGTCTTCGCGGTTAGTCCATAAATTATTAGTCACCACATTGGTGAATTCCTCTGTAATTCTAAACAGTTCCCATATCAAAGGTATATGTAAGTTTTTAACTGATCTGATTTGTGTAGCAATTTACAGCTTCTAGTTTTTAATAAAAATTATTTTTTAATGATCTAATGCTTTTTAGTTATTATGTACTTTTGCTATATAAATGTATTAAAGCCTTTAATAAATTAAATTTAAATTACAATGTCGAGGTAGTGGTCGTTTTCCTGTTTTAGTTATACCCTTTTATATTTTGTAATAAATATAATAACTAAATTAATAAGTTTTTATAGACTACTGAAACTGCAGGTAACCTTTTTCTTACATTTTTTTGTAGTAAAAACGCTTCGTTATTTATTTACTACCGCTAAAACCTCTCTTTACATTATGAGGAAAGTTGACCTATTAGCTGCAATGAAATCGCATGTAAAGACTAAACTCATTTCCTTATAAGTATGTTTCCATAAAGTGTTCAGCCCACTAGTGACCCATAAATTAACGCAATTCAAAATGACTTTGCAATAAGGCATCCATGAGCTGAATTGAAGTAAGCAGTCTAATCTTCGTATTACTAACGTGGGTAGTTACACCCCGCAGTAACTGACATGCACTTCAACAAATTAAAAATTGCTTTTAGACTGTGGAAATGTGCACTAAACTCTACTGCTTGGGTTCAGAACAGTGAAAATCCCAGCACTTAAACTATGTGTACTACTGACCTGCACGATTGTGCCATTACTGATAATTGCTGCTGCTCTTTTAGGTGCACAGTCAAATCACATTGCGTGTGTCCTTATTATTGAAGTTAAAGAAGTCTTGCGTACACCCCAGGGTGTCAGGTACGCAAAACTCCGATGCATTTCTGCAACAGGCAACAGGTAAAACAAAGCCTTTTATTTCTCACTTAATATTAATGGCTTTTTAATAAAATTAACATTAAAGTGCATTATTTTTCGTGGAGTTGCATTGGTCGGTTCGGCAAATATGTTCAGACAACTGCATCACCTTTTGCTCTCTGAATTTAATTCGAAGTGAATTTTACACAATAAATTAAATTCAATTAAAACTATTTAAATTTTAACATAAAATTACACTGAAATATCAAAACTATTCCTGAACTTTTTTACACTGGCAGCAAATTTGTAAACCCAAACATGACTTTGCTTTTTGCCACTCCATTGAAAACTTTCATTTTATTACCAGGAGCAGAGGGGAGAGGTGTGTGAGCTTGGGGGAAAGTATAGAAAATTGTATATGGAGAAGGAAGAAACTCAAACGAAAAGGGAAACTGAACTGAAAAACTATTTTTCGGGGGAGTAAGTGACACTCAGCAAAAGTACCAAAAAACTTTTTAAACTGTTTTGCTAAATAAGCGGAAATTGTTGACAGGAAGTAATACGGATGCTCTTTAATTTGAATGCAACATTTTGCGGATATGGAATTTGTACAAATGACCAAACAAATAGCATGAAACTCTATTTACAAACACACACACACGCACACACAAACACACCAACATACATGTGTTAATGGAAATGTAGATGCATGTGTTTGTGTATCCTTGTCTCGGCAGTAAGTTTCTGAGTTTGTTAGTTGCTGAGAGGTGTATTGTATCATGAGAGGGCGCAAAGTGGTTGTACGGAGAGATGTTTAACTCAATTTACAAAAAGTTATAATGTAAAATGGCAACAAAAAAACTAAATTTTAATAAACGAAACTTAAATTGAAATCCATATAACATTCGCAGTGCGGTGGTAGCTCTGTCCAAAAGGGATGAGTATCACATGTTATACACAGAATGTAATGAATATGTATCTAAAGGATCATCCAATAAGAGCTATAAGTTTTCCTTAAAAAAAGGAATTGTTTGATTAATGTTATGACCGACATTTAAATCATTTATTTAAAACCATATGTCATCCAAGTCAAAATAATATAACACATATCACAACATATCAGCTGTCAGATTCTATGGGGACTTTTATTAATGTCAACTATACCACTTTCATTTCACAAATAATACTTACACACCATAAACCACACCAAGAGATTTTTTCATCAATGAGTGAAAGATATTAAAACCTACTTCGTCTAGAAACCACCCTACTTCAAATTATTTTTAAACTTCTGGAACTACCGTTAAGTATTACGCAAAGAGGTTGCTGTGAGCATTCAACTAAAATTGTTAAATGTCTAGAGTGTGTTTTAGCAATAAATAGTATTAGTTTTAAACACTTCCGTAGTGAAATCTTATATGTTCAGTCGCCCTTTGTCTCTCTATGGTGTGGAGTGTCGTTACTATATTCACCATCGCCAATTTAACTACCTGATATCTGATGTATATTTTGCACATGTGAAGAAGTAAACTTTATACAATCAAAATTTCACCAAAACGCTCATCAATATAACCCCTGTGATGAAAATATCCTACCTCAACAAATGGTGGATATACAATCGAAATATTCTATTAATAATATTAATAATATTCTTCTAATATTCTTCTTCAATTTCTTGATAAAAGTACTGCTCAAAGCAGCTATATCCGCTAATCATCTATCTACATTGGCATTTTTTCGATTCAGTCACATGTTAGAATTTTTAATCAAAACGCTTGTCGATCGGCCCACTAGTTAATTGCCCCACCGATGTTATCGTGCAGCAATAAGTTATTATCGCATAGCTTTTGTTATGCTGTTTCTCTTAATCTCCAAGATCCATTGAACACAGATCTGCCAAGTATGATGGTACCAACATCGCTCTTGCCCATACAGGAGCAGCATATGAGGTGGTAGCTCCTGTGTTAATCATAATTCTAGACATTTAATGATTTACTCTTATTACTCTGTTATTGATCTCCTATAAATATTTCTTAAATGAAAATCTTGTATTTATAATGACGGTTAAGTCACGGAATCAGAATATTAGGCAACAAAAATGATTCCTTTTTTTTTCAAGATTTGATCTAAAATTCATGGGTTTTATTTACCATTATTAGGCTTCGATTCTGCCAGTACGTCAAGATTCACTTTTGTTTTTGACAAATTGGATTCTAAGTATTTCAAACTCCTTAATTTGCTCGAAAAATTTTGCATAGCAATACGGAAAGTGGGATTAATGGGTCGATTATGTTAGCCAGCGAATTGTACATAAAACACAAAACAAAACTCTAATAAGTTCATTATATCATGTAATAAATTTTAATTGTCCATCTTTTCAACAATCAATCATTTCATGATAATTTGTCATCTAACTATCAACTCTTACTTTTGGCTGAAATCTGGGAAAAACTACCGTATAGGACTACTTCGATCAGTATGCGGTGGGTTTGTGTATATTCTATGCTTACGGTGATGAGTATTATTATTACTTGAATGCTAAAGGCAATTATTAAAATATATATCGACATTTTTTATGAAACTTTATAAAGATGAGTTCGAACTCCTCTTAAAATCACTTTGCTACAACCCTGGCTTATTATGGAGTTGTATACAGGACTTACAAATGCTGCACAATGATGGATGAGTCAATTTTTTTCATTAAAAATAAAAGCTGAAATTAATGAAAAACGAATTCTGAAGCCAAAGCAAACCAGACATGAGAAAAAATTACTGCACTGGCAAGAAAAATAAATCAAAAACTTTTCCATTGAAAACAAAAAACGAAACATAAAACTGAAGCATGTCAAATACGCTATTTTTGAACGCGGTTTCACCAAATTTCTGAACTAAAAACTATAGAAAATATAATTGAAATTTCATACTAAAAACTAGAAGCAATTTTTCCACTCCGCTTTTTACTCAACTTAAACGAAATAATTTCAAAAATTTAAACGTCAAACACTTAAGATCCTTTCAGTGCTGGTATACACCACATACAGAGTATATATTAGGGCGCTAATAAATAAAGTTATTAATACAGCCATAAGCAATTAACTTGGCCATTATGACAAAATGGCCAAAAGTAAAATGAACTGAATTAAGCTATAGAGATCTCCACATTTGGGAAAGATTCATAAAACCTACTTCGTATGTGTAGGCAGGCTGTAACTTAGAGCAACGCCTTATTTTCCCTTAAGAAAGCACGGTTGAGCATTTTTGCTATCATTTTGGGTTGTATTCGCTTGTCAGTCTCAGTTGAATTGCCCTTTAAGACCTCACGTAATATGGGCACATATTTTTTGTATGGGCTGATAAGCTTAAGTTAAATATGTTGCGTAAGGCTTAGACATATTATGAACTGCTAAAATAACTGACAAAATGTTTACTTACGAAACGCGTGCTAAAGCTTCCTTTTCTCCAGCAACTTCTTTATTTTAATGTTATATACTTCCAGTAGCAGCAAACAGAAAAGTGATTTTTGCCTCACATACAACACTCTGGGGTCCATTCAACCAATGCAGCAATTAATAGCACAAGTGCCATTGGCCCATCAGCATACTGACTTACGGACTGACATGTGTAAATTGTTGCAGGGAAGCTAAGGATATGTTAACTTAGCTCATAGACCAAAAATGGTGCACGTTACGAATAACAGCAAATAAGTAAATAAGTAAAATGTGACTTAATGCCTATATTTGTTTCTACTCCTTTCATAAACCCACTCACTTCTAAATTTCTCCATTTAAACGCAAAACCTTTTAACTATCTTTAGGGAGTAGGGAGGTTTCCTACTTTATCATATTTGGCATATGTGTAGGTGCCGTTTTTGAATCGTATGACAAGCAAGTAACAAAATTATTTCAAATTAGCTGCAGTAAAAATTGGAGAAATTTCCAAAAATAACTTCAGTCGAAGGTACTTTTGTTCAATTATAGCAAAACTAAACTGTTATTAAAAGTTATCATAATCCAGTGCATATTTACTCGAATCCATCAAAATGATTTAAAATAAATAGTCTTTCAGTAAATAAAAGGATTGAACAAAATAAGATACTAAACCAATATCATAACCATACACAATTTACACAAGACTTTATTTAAAATATTTCAGTTTAAAAATTCACTAAATAAATATTCCATATAAAAATATAGTGTGATCCATTTTATCGTTATAAAAGTATTAATCTTAATATATTTACGAAATTCGTTGTATTATTAAGACAGACAAATATTAGTTATCTAAATGTATCTCTACAGTGTGTCACTAGAACAACATGTTTAAAATTCCTATCATTTTCTTGGTAGACGACGTGGAAATGAATTAACATACGAAGGGTATTCAAAAAACGTTTATAAGCCATTGACGTAAAGTTTCAATCCTTTTTGTGCTGTATTTTATAATCTCTTAAGCCTATTATATTTACCTTCTAGTGTCACTACATATAAGATCTTGCCAAGTGAATTTTGGAATGGATCAAAAAACTCACATTTCTTCTTTAATATAATTCGCTTCTGTGGCTTTTTGTCAATTATTTTAATCATTTTTTAAAATCACATAGATGTGAGTCCATCAAACCTGACATTTCTCTAAAGAGAAATAAATCCTCTTCATGTATTAGTAGAGCATATTCTCAGTTTAAATAATACAACAATTGCAACAATGAACCTTCAAGCTGTTCCCAACCACGTGCTAGAATCTTGAGTTCAAATCAATTAAGTGGCTATTTGGACGACATTCCGTTATATCAAACGAAAATAAGCTAATAATATATAAATAGGTAGTACGTCCAATTTGGGTCTACAGATCTCAACCCCGGGGTGCACGTCTGAGTCAAATAGGCAGTTAATCCAACGATATCAAAACAAAATCATAAGTACAATTACTAATGCTTTATGGTATGTCCGTAACAGCTACCTTCATCGAGATTTGCATGCTCTGCCAGTTATTGAAATAATCACGCTTTAGGCTGAAGCATATAAAAAAAGACTTGAAGCTCACTGCAACACAAAAGGTTCATTACTCCTTTAAACAGAAGACCTCGACGGCTTAAGAAAACCAAACCGTCTAATTTAACTAATTAAATTACATATTAATTATTATACTATAATATTACAGAAAAGGATTATTATCGACCATTTTAAGGTTAGTTCTTATTTTTAACTAGACACAATTGAATATATAATAAAGAAAAGTTTAATTATTATTTATGTGTAATGTATATCTCAGGGAAAATTTTCGGTTTAATATTGAAAAGGTGGGGATTCTACAGAATACGACATAGCAAAGAAATAGAAAACCAAACTCACCACAAAAATTTTATTAAATTTGTAAAGTCGATATATATTTGGTTGCTAAGGTAAGTCTACTGCATCCCAGTAAGAGAATACTAAAAAAAATTGATGGCGCTTATGATGGGAAAAACAAAGTGGATGACTGCTCAAACAGTAATCCAATATCCGAAAAATGGGCTAAAGACAGTGATTGTGGGCTATTACAACCGACTGCCTAATGACAAAGACATACAAAGTACTGTTTCGCTACTAAAATATACAAATATATTTTTGAAAAATCAATTTATATATATGTATATATATTACCTGTAAGTCTTCTTTCATATTTTACAGTCACCATTGCCTGAAAATGCTTAAGACTTTAGTTAGAAAAATGTCTTATGACATTTATGCTAATTCCTTTACATTTTTGCTTTAAACGTTCCTTTCGACAACAATCAACATTAATCAACTTTCAAGTTTTAATTGTAAAAGGAATGCAATTAACAGCTTACAATCAATTTACCTCAAGTGCCACAACAATAACAATTAAATTACATTTAAAATTTCGCAAAGAACGATTACTGTCGATACCTTGGTTTTCACCTTTCAGTAGCGAGGTAGCGTTTTTAAGCCCCTTTAAGTCCTATGCCGCATTTCCGTTGGCTCTACAACAAAATTACAATGAACATTTACCACAAAAAATGTGTCGCCCATACCATGGGATCCTTCAACTACGCAGACATAGTCAATTGGTTCGTTGTGTTTTTGGTACGGTCGTGTTGCATGCCACAAATATTGCACCATTATTGTTCCCTTCCGCCATGGATTGCTTTATCTGCACTCATTTATTTCTGTTTCTGTGTGTCTTTCAACAGCGGATGTCAGACATTTGATTATAGAAAACTTGACAAAAAGAAATTGAATTCAATTATGGAGCAGAGATGGAGGAGAAAAAATGTTTTGTAATTAACAAAATTATTTATTGTTGTCTTTGCGTTAACCAATGAAGAGTAGAAAATTAATTTATCTACACTTTAAGTGATTTTGTGATGATTACAACAAGAAACTTGTTTATAAATCTTAAATAAATTAAATTACTTCAACATAAGCAGTGGACAAAGACAACGACTTATACGAAAATACCTTTTTTTTTGGAACTTAATCCTTTAGAAGAATTTATTGCTTCGTTAACTAAATAGACAAAAGTAATCAGAAACTTTTTGATAAACTTAGTTTTAATTTCAAAAATTAATGTCATTATAACCCAAGAATTAA
>NC_051847.1:120166602-120185541 GCF_002237135.1 Teleopsis dalmanni
TTTTAAACATACACTAGAAAATACTCGTATTCTCGATAAATGCTTTAAACAGAAAACCGATCAACGTACAGAAAAATAACATGCAGTATCTAATCTAATAGATCAACACCAGAACAAATTTTTTTTTAACATGCAACTGATAATGTATGACTGTGATATATAAACAATAGAATACATTGTGAAGAATAAGCTCTGAATATTTGAAAAGAATATACTGTCTATATTATTCGAAAATCTACAAATATAAGATGAGTAAAATCGCATAAGGAAAATAATAATGAGTTTCTTAGACCACTGTAGAAGCAGATATAGTAAAATTAAAGCGCCTTTGAAATGAAATCACATCGCGAGTCTATATTAATTCAAAACAGAGAAGAATACCGAGAACTAATTAGAAAGATTAGGTGAAATATATTAGAAAGTCACTATATAAGATAGTAGACTATCGAAGACGTATATTAAATAAGCCAAGGATCATCCTAAGCTGTATATCTATTTCTACAAATAAAAAATTCTTTTTAATTAAATTAAATCTGAATATTTAGCTTCTATAAACTGTTTAAAATAATAGCTTAAACTGCTTATAAAATATAATTAAAATATTGAATACACTAAATTTAATATCCGAAAACTCCTTTATTTAATTGCATTTTCAAAATAAAAACTTATTTTCTAATATGCAAATTTTTGTAAGTTTATTGTTTTTCAAATACGATTTTTATTTCATTCCCTTCGCCATTTACTCTCATTTACGTTATTTTATTTAGAATAATTTCAATAAATGAAATTTATGCACCCCGCTCTGAGGGAAAGTAATCAAAATAAAAAGCTAAGTTTTTCCCTAATAGAAGTGGAAGAGCGAAGTGTAAATAAATTGTTTTTATGCAAGTTACTCGGACTCGGACTCGTACTCGTATCACAGTTGTTTGCAAACAACTGCAAAAATACACCGAATTATCTCTATATGCATAAATGGTGACGTATATACATATATATAACTATACATATACGTCACCACATGTCCACATATACATGCTGACAATATAGTTTAAAATATCAGATTCGCACCAAAAGTGCATTGAATTAAACAAAAAAAATAGTATTAAGTAAATTCCAAATAATTGTCGATATTAACAGTTCAAGAATTACGCTACTATTTAATATGAGTATGACGATTTTTTTACATCTATATAATATATTGTTCCTACGAATCTAGTGCTTCATATCTAGTAGATATATCGGTAACAATGTATATCTAACTATCTAATAAGATCGTCGTATTACATTGGCCAAGTAATTTTAAGCGGTTCTTGAGTTGGCCAATTCTTGCCATTAAGATAGAGAGTTCGCAAAAAATGATAGCCTGGCGGTGCAAGGTCCAACCTTAAGTTCATAACCAAGTTCCGTGAGTTTGTTCCAAATAATCAGAGATGTGTGTGACATGGCATTGTCATGATGGAATACAACTGTATTTTTGTTGGCCAGTTCTACTCGCTGTTCTTTGATTGTTTCATTTGAGCGGTCGATTTGTAAATAGTAGAGGATCGAACCAGCCATTGCACCAGGATGGCGCAGCTCGCAATAGATAATTTCTTTCCAATCCTTCCAAATTCTCAACATAACTTTATTTGCTGTCAATCTAGACTTCGAAATCGTTTGTAGAGGTCATCGGTGATATTCTTATATTTTATTCATTTTTCATAACCGGTATTGATTCGTTTTAAAAGTGGTTTAATTTCGTTGTGTTTCAGCAGCTTTCACTAAAGGTTTTTTTGTCAATCAATTATTTTTCGCTAATTCATGTGATGCCCAAACATTGAGTGTCTTTGCATGTCTGCTCTTTTTAAACTATTCAAAACTGTCATGTGGTAGATGTTTGGTCTCATCATTAATTCTTGACAGCTTGCATGTCGGTTGTTCCATCTAAATCTACAGATTTGACGGTCGTGGTAAATATGAAATTTAAATTTTAGGGCTGTAATGGTACACATAAAAGTTATAGAAAAATATGTATAATAAATAAAAAATGGTGTTGAGGTGATCACACAATTTGATAAATAAAAAACTTCATCGCTCGATATACATTGTGATAAAATCTACGGCAAAATATACTATTTTTAATTAGGAATAGATCTAAAATAAGACATATATATTATATTCTCATGGAAACACGTTGTTGCCCACTGACATAACAGAATCAGATTTAAATGGGTTGCAAAGGCAAAGGCTATACGCTTCATATAGAACAGATATATGGTAACATCTTCAATTGCATTTTTACTTTTATAATAAACTGAATATGCATACTAAAAATGTAGTTAATACTACAAAGAAAAAAAAATTGATTGACCAGACAAGTGCATACAATGACATAAAAACTATTAACAGCATTAAAGCTAGCGACTGCAAGCTCATATATACAGCAATCCTTACGCACACACGCAAACACGTTTGCCGGCATACTGTTGCATATTAGCTTAACAGCATCATCTGTTTACGTTCCCGCGCATTTATGGCTGTCTGCATTGATTGCATGTTTGTTGTGGGCAAAGCATGGATGGTCGGGCTCACAGCAGTGGCAATTCATACAAATGATCCGGTTCTGCTTTGGCTGGGTGGCGATACAAACAGATGAAGGGTCTCGAAGCTAAAAAGCCATTGAATTGCACATAAAATGACTGATGATGTTTTCTCGTCTTCTGAATCCGTTGCTTTGATTTACTATGCTTTTTCCTTTGTGAGTTCTTAATTTTTCTTTTTTTTTGGTTTGTTCTCTTGAACGTAACACTTTATTTTCCTATTAACGCAGTATATCAGTAATACTGTTTGATGAAATGATGCCTTGTGGAAATTTATTGATTTATGTACAATTGCCAAAATTGAATACTGAACTATACTTGCTTTCATTTTATTATTATAAAAAGCATAAAAATACAAATTTTATTGCAGTTCAGTTAATTTGAAATTTAAATTTTATTTTAATTGAAATTTGTCGTTTTTTTTGTTCTCTATGGAATTTAGCTTTACTATAAGCAGTATTTTTCTATTGGATGGCAAATATGCACCCAATATAGAGACACTATAATGGTGATATATGTGTATGTACCTCACAATTTTTAATTCATTGTGTATATTTAGTATTCTTAAAAGTCTTAAAAGTTGTGAGTTATAATTTTTTATTTGTTGCATGTCCACAGAGCCAAAAAAAACTATTTCAATTTTAAATTTATCACATTTAAAAAGATGAAATGTATCTTTAAGATTTAATTGCATAGTTTTAGGGACGTAAAATTCATTACTTAAATTAAGCACTCTTAGAATTATTTAAACAGTTTTCAAAAATAATTCAATTTTGCATTTTTATATTATAACTATACTTATTTATACTATACATTTAAATTATATATTAATTTCACAAAAAAAAAAAACATAAATATAAAAATAAACAGAAACGAAATAATGAAATAATCAATATCTAATCTTTTTTTTTAATAAATGTTACTAAACTCTTTTGCAACATTAATTGCTTTAAAAACTTTTCTACCTCCTTTAAATATATTAAACGAAATTGAAGATTTAATGAATATTCCAAATATAAGACCTATTCGTTGGTTGGTGTTTCAGATATTCAAATTTTTCTAAAAAAAATACTTGAACAATTTCATTTATGAAGGCGAAGATAAAGTAACAGAACTAATGAAGAATTTAGTAGTAAATACATTATTGTAAATGTAAATAATAATAAAAACATGAAAAAAAATATTTTCCAAGCAATAAAAAAAGCTAACATAAAACCCAAATTGAAAAGGCTAATGGTATTTTGTTTTAAATTTTTATAAATCAAAAATAAATAAAATCGTTTGTAATAGTTTTATAATAAAATAAAAAATTAAAAAAAATAAAAATAATATAAAAAATTATTTTTAACCAGACATTTTACAGAATTTTTGCCACCTTATCAGGGAAATAATATTTGTTTAATACTATAATTTAGAAAAATGTATTAAAAATATGATTAAAACGTATCAACCAAAAATTTTTTTGTCAAAAAGAGTTATATATATGTATATGTGACATTTTGTCTTGTTTTTCAGTATCTTTTTTTTAAATTAAATTAATTTAAAATTTTGGAAATAGTTATTTTAAGCTATTAAATAAGAAATAATATACTTTCTATTTGAAGCTATATTAACATAATCCATACTTTATTAAATTGTTAGCGTTATTCACGAGTTTGAGTAACGTACTTGGTAATCGAGTAATGTATTAAATCTGCAACGCAGCAACAACAAAGTAGTTAATAAAGCATTTGATTTCACTAACATTAATATATATATGTGTATGTACACATATATATAACAATATATATATAGCTCAGTGCTATCTATACATAATATTTACTTTAATATAATTTGAAGATAATTAATAAGTATTTTATATAGATATCGTATACGTATATAAATGTTTACGGATAAATATATATACCCGTATATTTTTTAGTATTAGCAATATAGCTATATATATAAAATATATATAAAATCAAATAATGATAGTAATACTGTATTAAAAAACGAAGTCTTCCGCCAATAAATATTGAATTGGTCTTCATCCTAAAGTTTATATTCAAAATTCAGAGGTAATATCGTAAGTAATAGACAATGTCAAAAATTTATTTTATAAAAATAAATAGTTTTATTTTGATATTCGTCAAACAGATAGCACACGACTTTTTTAAAAGACGAATAGGCCTGAATAGATCAAATTTCAAAAAAATATGTTCATCCTATCATATCACACGACCCCGTGTTTTTATATCCATAACATGCGTTGTAGGCAGAATTGTAACTTCATCCATTCTGTATAAAGGCAGTACGAAAAAAATGAAATATTTTTTGAATAAAATGAAATAAAATGCATAAAAAATACTTTATGAAATGAAGTAAGAAGTATAGAATTTGCTTTTCTTGATTATTTTCGCATGTCGTCCATGTTGTCTGTACTACTGTATGTTCACCTGCTATAGATATCTAGTCTTATTTTGTTTCCACATCACATCTCGACAAACATAGCAGTAACTAAATTTCAAAATCGAAGGGTGGAGTCTCCACTACTGTTTTAATGTACTTTTAGGTCAGAAAGTGTCTTTGGTGGATCGCCATATTTCATTCAAGAGCGATTTCTACTGCAGCATAAAATAAATAATTTCTTATCTTTAATCGGTGTACAATACGAGCCGTGATTATGGGTTACTGTTTTGTAAGATGATTGGTATCATATAGGTTGCATATTTCCTGGAAGGAACCTTTTGTTTTTTGCGTTTGTAGATACTGTTGTCAAACTCCTGGAGTTTACTGCCTTAGCTAGTTTTACATTTGTAAAGAAGTTATCTAAAACTTTTATAGAAGCTGTCTAGATCTAATATTGTTAGTTTAATTATTTTTAGCTCTATTCATTTTCTAATAAGGTACAATACTATTTTTGCCATCTGGAAACGTTGTAAAAATACACCGCTGTTCCAATATTTATAACGTTTGTAATTAGTAGTTAAGGTGAAAAAGTAAAGGTCTGGTGAAATTATTTATAATCCTTATCCTAAAAGTACGTGTCTTTAATAAGGTTTTCAAAAAAAGAACACATCTCTTTTGTGATGTGTTGTGTTGTTTATTTAATAAAATTACTAAAGTCAACAAGGAAGTTTACCACAAATGAGCAATTCTATCGTTTCCTAATGCTACCACAACTGAATGGGGGAATTGTCGGAAAACAATAACAAAAATATTTATTAATTGAAAACGGCACTGAATCGCTCGCTACTTCTTCCCTTTTTATGTTTATGGAGCTCAAGTCAATTTTCATAAATTCAAATAAAATAAAAGCAGGGGAAGGCCAGCGACGAAATCAAAAAGTCATCATAACATAATGAATTCAATAATTCCGCTGGGATATGGCAACAGTTTGGATGAGGACATGGATTGGTTTGTGTGAATTATTTTCATTATTTTGTAGTTTTGTTGTGTAAAGGCGAAGAGACCTCAGGACCAAACAACAGAACAAACAAAACAAGCGAAAAATAGAAAAAAAATAACTACCAAATAAAAATGTAAATAAATTTAGTTTTATGATGAAAAAAGAAATTAAGAAAATCATTTTATGTTTTAATAAAATTCAAAAAAAGTACCAAAAAAATTTAAAAACTTTATGGTACAAATACAATGAAAAGGCGATGAAAAGGCAGAGAATAAGAGCAGAACAGGACTGTTCTGTAAGAATTGGGTTTAAGAGATATACTCGTAACATTGTGCATTGTGTATCTAATTAAATATTTTGTTTGAAAATTATTATATTATTGCTAAAAGGATTTATAAGGACATGCAAACAACCGCAGTCTCAGTTAAATTGGTCAATCTGGTTAAATAATTTGTTTAGTAGACATTGAAAAATATCTGCTATGCTTTTATTATCCATTTTGCTAAGTCAACAAATTTACAGGCTTTGATGTGTTTTTAAGCATTCGGATACAAATTTAAATAAATGCGTGTCGTGAATTTATTTGGATTGTGCTAAGAAGTCCTTTCATTGCAGAAGTACCGAGTAGAAAAAGAAAGGACACGTACAAAAAATCGTTGTCCATTAGTACTTTCACAAGTTGCTTAGTAGCGAAAATATATGGTCAGGATACTTAGAGAAAGTGGGGACTGCTTATTAATGTGCCAGTGCCGTTGCAACGAATTGAATCCAGTTAATATACACTCGTACAATTATTGCCATCTGGCTTAGTTGACAGCAATTCCCCAAACAGACCAAGATCCTACTGAATGTCAAAAACATTACAAGCAAAAAAAAAGACAAAAATAAATAAATCGGTTGCCTGCTTAGACATTGATTTGTACAAATTTACTTTAATGCTAAATTGTAGCCATTCAAATGCGTATCCTTTTTATTACACTTATTTAGATTTTTATACATTTAATATGGACTTAAACTCATTATGTTTTGTTTACAAATATCTAGCTATAAATGACTTCTAGTTAGGCAGCCTACAAATTTAAGGAACTTCTTATTGAAATTTATTGTGGTTTTTAATAGAAGTATCTAAATTTATAAAGACATTTACATTTATATGGGTAATATATCACATTCTAAGTTAGATGATCATTATAACATTTTTTAACCTGTTTGAGTTTAAGACAATTAAAGGATAATTATTCGAAGCAATTAAGTGTTGATTCTATTATTTTTTTTCTGGCAAAACGTAGATACCATAGTGAAAAAATTGTGTGTTGATTGAGACAATTGAGACTATATACCATAATTTACATAATTGAAGTCCTGATCAAGCACGATGTTATTAGCCGAGCGCAACAAGTAGAAATCAGAAGGTAAAATGTAGTGGTCTGGTTCGCTTAGCTCGGCAAATTCTAACTTGCATTTTTCAACAAACATTAATTTTATGATAGAGGATTGGAGAGCTTTAATTTACGTAAAGTCAGTAACAATAATAATGCAATATTGGTTGCCAATAAAAATGGCAGACAGTTCATCTGTTTTTAATTTGATTTACTATTAGTTGACAGGCCTTTTTAATCGCTAAAACTTCAGCCTTAAAAACCGTAGTTTCATTACGTTGCCTGAGGCAGTGGTACACATGATGCGAATAGCGTACACATGATGCTCCTCCCGTCTATCTATTAATATACCATTCATGAAAATTGATACATCGTAGCTTGCTTTAAAGTTTCTTCTCTTCCACTCATTCCTTGGCAGAAATATTTTATGAAAGATCGCTACAGAATAGTCAGTCACTTTGTGGAGCTTTTTCTAAGACGAGATTTGAAGGTGTGAGCTGAACTTTTATATTGATTACAATTAACTAGTGTATTAAATTTTTATATTGATTATGCAGGCATGTTAATAATTCCAACTTTACAGCTCGATATCGTGAAAACTATATGGGCTAAATAGTTGCGGAAAATGCAGAATAATTGACTTAACTAGACTCTGTTGACAAATGGGCGTGCTTAACATATCAGAATTGTGGACATGTTAAAAATTACACAGATTTGGTAACTCAATAAAGCACTGCAGCTCTGTTTTAGTGGAGTAAATTTAACCGCAAAATGAAAATGTAAGATCCGAATGTGCCCGACAGAATACGATCGAAATAATGTATGCGAAGAGGCCATAAAGTAAGACAGAGAATATTTCCTCCACAACCAATATTTTTATAGCAAATTTATATAGCAAATTTGTGTTTGGTTATTTCTTATTATAAGCAATAATTACTGTTCTTAAGAACAGTTGGTCGTGTTGATTGTTCTATTTTAAAATTTTTTTCGATAGCGCATTTGATAGTTTCGGTTTAGCCGCTTACACCATCTTTATAATTCCATAAACTTTATGGCTGGCGTTGAAGCAGTAAATATTTTATTTCAAAATTTTTATAGAGGATTCATCGAACTTAAACTCAAAATAATTTGTATTAGATATTAAGTTTCATCATCAATAATGGTCTGACACAAAAATGTTTAAGTTTTTATTTATACGACATTCACTTTAATCATTTTTGACCGCGGCAATGGTAGACCTTTACAAATTTATGCTTGTATTAAGTTGTGAAATTTTTTTGTGACCAAGTACCTTCTCTTGGGGCGAAATCTATTTTTGGTATTAAGCCAATATAAAATCGGAGTATCTTAACAACTCTGAGATATGAGTTTATACAAGACAATACTAAATTGCTTTATAAAAAGATATTCTCGATATATTTACCAAATATGGTAGTCGGATGAACATTTGTGGATAATAACTAACAAACAGAACATTAATACGGAAGTATGTTTGTATTAGTTATACTTCACGTTGGGGTGATCCCAATGATCTCACTTATACAGGGTTCATTTGGAATCCACAAGGTGTTAAGCGTCGTGGATAAGTTTCTCTAATTCAATATTTTCTAAATTCTTAAGAATTCTCTTGTGCTCTATTTTACATAAAATCTGTCAATTTAAAGTTTAACTTTTAACGACTAAAGTAATGTCAATGTCAATTTAATGAAATCAACTCTTTATATATCTTCAAGAGAAGTATGTTTCGGGTTATTTTCATAAATATAATTTAAAATTACTTTATTTACTATATATATTATTAAAAATAAGGTTAGAATTAGTAAATATGTTTGAAACCATCTTATCTCCTTTCCAATATTATGCATGTAAATCTTCATGTCACTCAAGCCAGAAAAAACTTTGTAGCAAATAAAATTTGTCACAAATTAAAACAAACAAAGAATTGTTTTTGTGAGTATCGAAACCTTCTTCAGACATAATTTTTAGCAGAATTCAAAAACAGAGTGAGTGAGTAGTGATCCAATACAAAAATCTTAAAAATCACTCATACGTCACGTACAAAATTTTAACCGCAAGCTAATTGCAAACAAATTATGCAGCGTTTAGCCACTTCAAAGAATGTTGACGCATAAATAATTTAATCTTAGTAAATTGGTTAATTAGCATTGCAAATAAGAAAATATTTTGACGTAAATTAGTTATATTAACATAATTCCAGTGTTGTGCGGCAGAATATTCAATATTTGCACAGGCAAAACGTAGGCATTAAATGGCCTACGTGGTCAATTAATAATTACGCTGAACCGAAAAGTATGCTAAGGTTTTCCTTTTGCAGCTGTGCGATGCCAAAAAAGGCAAGAAAAATCAGCTTTCGATGACGAGTTTTTGCTTACTGTTGTAAATTTATATCAAATGACACGTTCCAATAAATCCCGGCCAATAGTGTTTGCAGCATGTCTGTTTGCCAATCGCTTCAACATTTACTACAATATTTAAGCCTTTGACTGGTGAGTAAAGCAACCTTATTGATGACTTCAAGTTAACATAGAATACATATATTGTAAAATGTTAATTAATTATAATGTGAATGAATTATATAAATTATAATTAATTATAATTATAATAACATATTACCATAGGGCGGAAAATGTTAACATTATAAGGTTCCTATTCTTAAGATGAACTTCAGTAATAGAGAGCACAGATTATACTAAGTTTCTATTATTACTTATTATTACTTAAATTTTGTGTGATATTCAATGATATTTCCGATTTAACTAAAGAAAACTTCTCAGGAGAATATACATTTATCTCTTGTTAGTTTGCAGTTACGAAAAACAAAGCGATTATTTGTAATTTATTTTTTGAATATATATTTATGTAATCCTACGACATTAATATTTAATATAAAAGACTAACATTATTTAATTAATTTATTTATTTTTTGCTTAAAGCCGTCTTATAGGAAACCCAATCAAAATCTTGCCTGGAGAAATATTTCTGCGTAGCAATTACCTGGAGGCACTGTAAGTAATTAAAAATAACTGTATTTGCAGATATAAAGAAGAAGGTATTTTATTAAACACATAATAAATAAACGATCCTTGAAGTTTATTTAATTTTTTGATATAATGAAGATCGCTTTGAAATCCAGACTTAAAAATTATCAGTATTTTTAATAATTTTTTTCATCGTCTGGCTTCAAATATTTGTGTATAATTGGGGGAAATCATTGTTATATCCTGCTGTGAATGAGTTTTTATATTTAGATGAAACTTATATGGACTCTGTGTTATTATTTACTACAATAAACACATAGCACCACTGATACAGAGTTCAGCCCTACGCTAAATCCTTATGAATACCGTACAGTACGAAGATTTGTCTAGGGCCGTCCGACATACAGTGATGCCATACTATAGCTCACTATAGGTCTTATGACCTATACCTCCACTTCTTACGAAAAGCTCGCTCGAATGTATTTTGCTTTTAACTAAGTCTTCTGTCAAAAACAATAGACAAGGACAATAAATATATTCATAATGATTGGTTGAATAGTACTTGCATCTTTGCATTCGTCATTTATGATAACTATAAGACTTTTAACATCACTGGTGACATCTCTTCATCAAGAAGCGAAAATATAGCGTCTCTATGTTTGTTAATATCTATAACGTGATTTCAGAAAAAAAGAAATAGAAAAGTATGCAACAACACCATGCTAATATGTAAAATCTTTAATTCAAAAATCTTTAAATCTTTAAAAAATCCTTTTTGACTAGTAACTAATTGATAAAGTGGTCGATTTCTATTGTCAGTGTTTATTATTCTTAACTCAGATTAAAAAAAACCTAGTAGAAGTAAAAGATCGTTAATACATGGCTTGTTAGAATAAGGAAAATTTTGTCAAGTTAATCTGTTAGATATCCCTTAGATGATTTAAAGTCAACTATTTGACAAACTAATAACATATTAGCGACTTCGCTTGTCAGTATTTAAAAACTTTATCGAATGTCAATCCATTTCATTAGATTTAAACTCTATTACTGCTAGCTACTTGTTAAATATAAATTTAAATAAATAAATAAATATTTTTTTAACTAAAAACATTTGTGTTTTGTCTTTCATAGTTCGCTTAGCCATACTGCTCTTCAAATACGAAGCAACATCTTGCAACCCGTGAAACTATCATACCTAAATCTAACCGGCATACGCTTTGAAAGCATAGATTTTAAAGCTTTAAGCAACATGCCAAATCTGAAGTACATAATTTTCGATCGGTTTTATTTCTGTTCGATGATACCGAAAGTAAGAATGTGCAAACCAAAAACAGATGGAATATCTTCCTTTAAAGATTTACTCAGTAAGCCCATATTACGCTACTCAGCATGGATAATGGCCACCGTCACAATAAGCGGCAATATAATGGTACTTTGGGGTCGCTTCATATATCGTGATGAGAATATTGCAGTAACATTGGTCATACGAAATTTAGCATTTGCAGATATATTAATGGGATTTTATTTGTTGACAATTGGTGTGCAGGATATTCGCCATCGCAATGAATATTATAAGTGAGTGAGTTCGGCAACAAAACGAAAATAATATTATTAAAAAAAATTAGAGAAATGTTTTAGGTTTTATTAAACTTTTTATATCGCTTTAACAGAGTAGCACTTGATTGGATTACCTCCTGGCAGTGTGCAGCAGTCGGCACTCTGGCTGTCACGTCTTCTGAAGTATCGATGCTAATACTTGCTTTCATGTCTTTGGAACGTTTTCTTTTGATTGCTGACCCATTCCGCAGTCATCGTCGTATTAGTGTACGAAACATTATCGCTGCTTTGACATTGATTTGGATAATGGGTATAGGCATTGCAGTGGCACCTGTGGTACTCTGGCGCTCAAGTACAAAATTTTATGGCACATATTCGGGCACTTGTTTTCCACTGCACATACAGGAACCCTACCCACTTGGCTGGCAGTATTCAGCTTTTATGTTTTTGGGAGTAAATTTATTTCTACTGCTTATGATTGCACTGCTCTACACAGTGCTACTTATTTCCATTTGGCGCACTCGGAAGGCTACACCTCTTTCGTTCTTAGATTGCGAATTTGCAGTTCGTTTTTTCTTTATTGTACTGACGGACGCATTGTGTTGGGCGCCAATCATTATTTTTAAGATTTGGGTGTTTTTCAAATATAATATATCAGGTGAGTGGACATAATATTTATTACGCGCAATGTGTCAAGCTGTAGACAGCATTTGTCAAGTTAGTATTTAAACTTTCTTATTAGGTAGTTTATTTATTAATCTTGATGCAGTCAATTTAGTTAGACATTATAAATTGTGTTTATTGATTCAGATGACATCTATGCCTGGTTGGTTGTGTTTATTTTACCGCTCAATTCTGCCGTCAATCCACTGTTGTACACATTTACAACACCGAAGTATCGTAATCAAATTTTGTTGCGTGGCTGGAAGAAAATCACCGCACGTAGACGTCCATATCCATTAAGTGGCATGGCAACTACAATTGCCACTGCAACTGCTTCATCAAATCCAGGTATACAATTTTTTTCTCATTTAATTTTTAATTTCACTAACATTTTAATAATATTCACGTTTGCAAATATTTAATTTTATTGAATTGCAGATGAATCTTCTAGTAAAGCCATTCCCCTGGTGGGAAATCTTTAGATGCTCGCATATAAATAAGCAGAATTTACTAAGCAATTAATTGAGTAAACATCTATTATTTATCATCAATAATTTTAAAGTTATAAATATAAATTTATTTATTTATTGTTTTGTAATTGTTAAATGTATGTATGTAATATTTCGTGTAAAATTATTATAAAATATATATAAGAAATATTTCTCAATGTAAGTGTGTATCTCAAACTAAAGACATAAATGTGATATAATAATAAATGTTAATATGTTAAGTAAATTTAAAAAGAGTTTGAATTCGCACATACCGAAGAATAGACAAATAAGAAAATAATTTTATGTAAAAAGTATATGTAAAACAAGTGGTTTTTATAAAGTAACAGAATTATTCTAACAAAAGTCAAGGAAATCTTACAAAAATTATCATTTTTTTAAAACTAAAGTGAGGAGAGGTATTGAGTAGAGTTAAATCATGTTATTATTTTTATATCAAGTGGTAGCGAATAACGAAGATCGAATAAGTTGGTAACGAATAAGAGTTGTAGACAGTGACTCTGGCTACTTGCTAGATATACAAGAAAGAAGTATAATATTTTGACATCAAATTATGACCAAAAGAAACAATAAAGATTAAAAAAAAAAAAATAGCAAAAAACTTCATAGATGTACAGAACAATCTAAATATTAATCATATGTGGAATAACCTAAAAGAAACTCCAATTGTTTAAATGCAAGTATCAGACTCCACGTAGAACACCTATAGGAATTCTTAAAAAAAATAAACTCTAACATATATTTAAAATATTGTAGGAAAAAAATAAAACTGAAGAAGTAAGAGTGATTTGGAAATCTTGAAAAGAGGCTTGAAGCATCTCTCAAGATTCAGGATCTGGATGATCTGAACCCATCTGCTCAGAGACCAATGGTATCAAGCGGTGGGAACACCTCTCCGGTGATTGACACCCAGAGTCCTATGGACACAGGTGACCACGATGGCGGTGCGTCTAATGCTAATACCCAGAGCATGGTGAACTCAGGTGACGGCAACATAGAGACCAGGAAGAAAGCGGAATACTTCACCGGGGCTCAGAAAAGACGCATCAAGGCCATGATTAGGGATGGATTGGATTTGGAGACTGCGAAGCAGAAAGAGAGAGAGCGATACTCTCTCTACAAAGCTTCCTTGGCAGCAGAAGGAGAAAGTGACAGACCCAGTACCAGCAAAAGGTGCAGATCTAATAACACATCTCCCGAAGAAACACAACGCCCGCAGCCCAAAAAGCCAAAAGCCATTCAACACACATCTAGCTCTACCGGAAACCAGCTAAAACCGACTCCATCTTACAGGGATGTAGCCAATGCTTGCAAAGTGGCTATCGCCCATGAGAAATATCCGGAGGTGAATCTCACTGGTGACCAAATGGAGTTGATAAAATCGAAGCTCCTGGAAGAAATTGACAAACTTCCCAAGCACAATAGTGTCTACGGCTTCATCACCAGTGTTAACAGAGACGGATGGCTCTCATTAACATGCTGCAATGGTGAAACGAGGAACTGGCTGACCACTTGTGTCCCAAAACTCAAACCATTCCCGGATGCTATTCTCAAAGTGTTTCAGGGCGAAGAGATGCCCAAAACCTATGTGTGCATCACATTTATTCCCCCCTCTGCTGTGCTACCACCAGAAATTCTGATGTCCCGATTGGAAAAACAAAATGGTGGCATTTGCACATCATCGTGGAGAATTCTCAGGACTGAGAAAGATAAGAATGGTGGGGAAACCGTTACGATCTCAGTGGACGAAAAATCCAAAAATTGGATAGTCGGTCAGGCAGGAAAGCTGTATCTGAACTTCACACAAATTCACGTACGTGTGAAGGGAGAGCCAACTGGACCCAAGAAACTGACGACAAAAAGGCCATTTACGACAGAGAAACCCAGTGACGTCAAGCAACAGGTGCCTCCATCCAAAAGGCCGCTTTCAGGTGATAGACCCAGTACCTCAAAAGCACAGGCAGATAAGCCAAGTGAGACGGTTAAGGTCACACGGGATAGCACCCGAACTGAAGTCGGACCCAGCACCTCAAAACAGCAGGGTGGCACACCGGTATCTAGCATAAAGGACCAGAAGCAAGGGCCAAAGAAACCAGCTTCAAGATCCCCTCGACAGGAAGCACCCACTCATGGGACAAAATTGCCCAAGTGGATGCGGAACGGTAAAGGACGATACCAATAAAATGATGAGGTGCCTGCAGGTTAATCTTCAACACGCCAAAGCTGCTACGGCGGTGTTGACACAGCGACTTCTATCTGAAAAGATTGACCTAGCCTTTATCCAGGAGCCATATGTATATGAGAACCAGATAAAAGGAATAAAAGGTAAGCTACTGTACGATCATGCCAGCCATGGTCGACCTCGTGCTTGTATTGTGGTAAGAGATGACATTAATACTTTCATTATTTCACAGCACACCAACAAGGACCAGGTAGCAGCTATAATTTCTGTGGACACCCCAGTAAGTAACACAGAGCTCATTGTCTGCTCATCTTACCTACCTGGAGACTCCCAAGACCTAGACTTCCTATCACTGAAAGGACTAGTAGACTACAGTGTTAAAAGCAAGAGGCAACTCATCGTTGGAAGTGACGCTAATGCACACCACACGATCTGGGGTAGCACCGATATCAATAAAAGAGGTGAGTGTCTATTTGAATTTATAACTGGTAACAACCTAAATATGTTGAATACGGGCAATAAGCCCACTTTTATAAACAGAATCAGGGAAGAGGTATTAGACATCACCCTAGCTACACAATTTATAAAACATTTTATCAAAAACTGGAATGTTTCAGCAGAAACATCCATGTCTGATCATCGTCAGATAAGATTTGAAATTGATCTAAATATGAAAGTAAGGGACCCGTATAGGGTGCCAAGGGCCACAGAATGGGATCTTTATACTGACGAACTCAAGGCCAATCTAGGCAGTAATAAACATACGATAAACAACATTCATGATTTAGAAATAGCTGATGCTGCCTTAAACACAACTATTATAAATGCCTACCATGAGGTCTGTCCGGTGAAAAATAAGACCGGCAACAGAAGTGCACCATGGTGGAATAAAACGTTAGCCAAGCTAAAAGTCGAATCCCGAAGACTCTTCAACAAGGCAAAAACCAACGGTGAATGGGACAATTATAAAAATGCTCTCACCGCCTACAATAAAGAAATTAGAAGGGCAAAAAGAGAATCATGGAGAGGCTTTTGCTCAGAGATTCAAAAGTGAAGCAGTAGCGCAAAAATCCAAAGGGTCATCTCGAAAAGCCACACTAATCCCATTCCCAATCCCAAGCCAACGACCTGATGGTCTTTATACCAATGACTGCAAAGAGTCACTTATACTTCTAACAGAAGTACACTTTCCGGGATCTACAATTTACGACCAATCAATCTCCCAGCTTAGTTCCCTGGTGGCCAAAAGGCCCAGAAACAATGACAGGAAGACTGCTCGTAAAATCTTCACTGAAGATAAAATTAAATGGGCGATCAACTCATTTTCTCCTTTCAAAGCCCCTGGAGCAGACGGAATATTTCCAGCACTCCTACAAAAGGGACTAACTCACCTTATGCCCTACCTCATTAATATCTTTAGAGCTGGGCTGGCGATGGGAATCATTCCCACTAATTGGAAGGAAGCAATTGTCAAATACATACCTAAAGGAGGAGGTAAACCTAGCGAACTTCCTAAATCCCATAGGCCTATAAGTTTGACTACATTTCTTTTAAAAACTATGGAGAAGATAGTGGAAAGGCATATAAGGGAAGAGTATTTATCTATAAATCCACTCCACGGCAACCAGTACGCCTACCAACAAACTAAATCCACCACACATGCATTACTCAGTCTTACTAATAAAATACAGGAGTCTGTAGATTGCAAAGAATTTGCGGTGGGATGCTTTCTTGATATTGAGGGAGCGTTTGACAATACTGATCACTCACATATCGTAAGATGCCTCCATGACAGAGGAGTAGATGATACGACACGCACATGGATAAGCAATGTACTAAGAAATAGAATAAATCCATTCTCGGCAATGCCGAAATAAAAGCACATACTCTAAGACGATGCCCACAAGGGGGTGTATTATCCCCACTCCTGTGGTCAATTGCAGTGGACGAGCTCTTGCATGGACTCAGTGTCAAACATTTCGAGGCACAAGGCTATGCTGACGATATAGTCATACTTGTCAGGGGTAAATATGAAGACATGATCCCATATTGACTTCAGCAAGCCCTGAACATCGTAAGTAGATGGTGCAATGAAGTAGGATTAAATGTAAATCCTAAGAAAACAAGTCTGGTAGTCTTCACAAGGAAAAGGAAAAGAGTACTTTCCAATTACCCATTCCTGAATGGAGAAAAGCTATCAGCCGTTACCCAAGTAAAATACCTGGGAATGATTCTGGATGAGAAGTTGACGTGCAATGCTCATGTAGACAATGTTATACGAAGAGCCAGAGAGGCATTATGGACCAGCAGAAACCTCATTGGTAAGCACTGGGGCTTTAATCCAAAACTCAGCCTTTGGATGTACACATCTATTGCCAGACCAATTGTAACTTATGGATCAGCTATCTGGTACAAAAAAGCACAACAGAAGACTGTTATAGATAAACTTCGTAAGCTGCAGATATTAGCCTGCATAATGACAAGTGGAGCGATGAGAACTACCCCGACAGCAGCCCTAGAGTTTGCATTGGAGCTCCCCCCACTTCACCTACTAGTCAAAAAGGAAGCAATGATTTTTATGGCCAAGCTACAGTTGACTAACAATCAATCAACAAGACTACTCGATAACTCCCTGTTAGGTAGGGAAATGCAAAGAGAGGAAGGACTAAATATCACCATATCTGACATTTGCTTACCTAAATTCAACTTTCACCAAAAGTTTCTAATACTAATACCAGACAGAAATGAATGGGAACGGAACATACCTCCATTCGCTGGAGACTACCATCTGTGGTACACGAATGGCTCCAAAACGATGGAAGGAGTGGGGGCGGGAGTATATGAAGTAAGACCTAAAGAGGAAATATTTGCGAGTATGAGTAAAGAAAACTCAGTTTTTCAGGCTGAAGTACACGCAATTCAATTATGTCTCAGGGTATATAAAGGTAAACCCGTCACAGGAAAAAACATATATATCTTTTCTGACAGTAAATCGACACTCCTGGCACTACGCTCACCTCGAGTAACCTCAAAAATAGTCTGGGAATGCCTTCTACTTCTCAAAGACCTTGCTGAAAGGAACAGAGTCCACTTAATATGGATTCCAGGGCACAGCGGTTTTGAGGGAAACGAAAAAGCAGATGAACTAGCGAGAAAAGGGGCGGCCTCATACTATATTGGGCCACAACCATTCTGCGGTCCTTCGTGGAGCTTTTTCAAACTTAAAACTAATGAATGGCTGGAAAGAGCAGCTCAGAAAGATTGGGATAATACAATTACCTGCAATCAAGCAAAAGAATCCATGCCGTTTTGATCAAAAGCCAGAACTAGGGAGCTACTTATGCTGAACAGAAGTAGCATCCGACTTGTCACAGGTTTTCTAACTGGACACTGCGGAGTTAAAAAACATTTATTGAATCTAGGTATTACTGGAGACGATAGCTGTAGACTTTGTTACGAAGAAGAGGAAACAGCAGAACACATATTGTGTCACTCTGATAGTCTCGCAAGACTCAGACTTCGCTACTTATCCATTACCTATCCGCTTATAACGGAATTAGGCAACATCTCTCCAAAGGACATACTAGCATTCTTAACTGCTACTCGTCTATGGAACTGAAGTGGGTATGTCACAATAATCCTCGAGGATGCAGTGATGCGGTAATTACTTCCCAACCCTTCTT
>NC_051847.1:120185641-120194885 GCF_002237135.1 Teleopsis dalmanni
AATGTTTGTTTAAAAAATATTAATTTTGCTTATCTTATTATCTTCCCTCTATCCTGCACGGACTTATTTGTGTTTCTACGAAATGACGATAAGCTGTTCTCTGATATATCAAAGATTAAGGTCCATTTTCATTTACAATTTTTTTTAAGTAATCAAAATTATTAGTTTCTTAGTTGGTTAGGTGTAGTTATAAGGGCGTATTTAGGACAGACTCCACGAAGATCGTCCGTTGCATCACCTTAGACCCCTTATTTTAGGATGTCTCCGTCCTAATGATTTGATATTCAAAAGAGTTTTTATAAAAACTGTATTCTTGATTTAAGAGCTACCAATATTTATTGGTAATGAAAAAAATTAAGCAAAATCGTAATTTGATTACTATAAAATTTCATCTTCTTTTCTCTACCTATAAAACGATGAAACAAAACGATCATTTAAAAAAAAATTTATGGAGGAATTTCACTTTTAAACATACACTAGAAAATACTCGTATTCTCGATAAATGCTTTAAACAGAAAACCGATCAACGTACAGAAAAATAACATGCAGTATCTAATCTAATAGATCAACACCAGAACAAATTTTTTTTTAACATGCAACTGATAATGTATGACTGTGATATATAAACAATAGAATACATTGTGAAGAATAAGCTCTGAATATTTGAAAAGAATATACTGTCCATATTATTCGAAAATCTACAAATATAAGATGAGTAAAATCGCATAAGGAAAATAATAATGAGTTTCTTAGACCACTGTAGAAGCAGATATAGTAAAATTAAAATTGTGAAGAATAAGCTCTGAATATTTGAAAAGAATATACTGTCCATATTATTCGAAAATCTACAAATATAAGATGAGTAAAATCGCATAAGGAAAATAATAATGAGTTTCTTAGACCACTGTAGAAGCAGATATAGTAAAATTAAAGCGCCTTTGAAATGAAATCACATCGCGAGTCTATATTAATTCAAAACAGAGAAGAATACCGAGAACTAATTAGAAAGATTAGGTGAAATATATTAGAAAGTCACTATATAAGATAGTAGACTATCGAAGACGTATATTAAATAAGCCAAGGATCATCCTAAGCTGTATATCTATTTCTACAAATAAAAAATTCTTTTTAATTAAATTAAATCTGAATATTTAGCTTCTATAAACTGTTTAAAATAATAGCTTAAACTGCTTATAAAATATAATTAAAATATTGAATACACTAAATTTAATATCCGAAAACTCCTTTATTTAATTGCATTTTCAAAATAAAAACTTATTTTCTAATATGCAAATTTTTGTAAGTTTATTGTTTTTCAAATACGATTTTTATTTCATTCCCTTCGCCATTTACTCTCATTTACGTTATTTTATTTAGAATAATTTCAATAAATGAAATTTATGCACCCCGCTCTGAGGGAAAGTAATCAAAATAAAAAGCTAAGTTTTTCCCTAATAGAAGTGGAAGAGCGAAGTGTAAATAAATTGTTTTTATGCAAGTTACTCGGACTCGGACTCGTACTCGTATCACAGTTGTTTGCAAACAACTGCAAAAATACACCGAATTATCTCTATATGCATAAATGGTGACGTATATACATATATATAACTATACATATACGTCACCACATGTCCACATATACATGCTGACAATATAGTTTAAAATATCAGATTCGCACCAAAAGTGCATTGAATTAAACAAAAAAAATAGTATTAAGTAAATTCCAAATAATTGTCGATATTAACAGTTCAAGAATTACGCTACTATTTAATATGAGTATGACGATTTTTTTACATCTATATAATATATTGTTCCTACGAATCTAGTGCTTCATATCTAGTAGATATATCGGTAACAATGTATATCTAACTATCTAATAAGATCGTCGTATTACATTGGCCAAGTAATTTTAAGCGGTTCTTGAGTTGGCCAATTCTTGCCATTAAGATAGAGAGTTCGCAAAAAATGATAGCCTGGCGGTGCAAGGTCCAACCTTAAGTTCATAACCAAGTTCCGTGAGTTTGTTCCAAATAATCAGAGATGTGTGTGACATGGCATTGTCATGATGGAATACAACTGTATTTTTGTTGGCCAGTTCTACTCGCTGTTCTTTGATTGTTTCATTTGAGCGGTCGATTTGTAAATAGTAGAGGATCGAACCAGCCATTGCACCAGGATGGCGCAGCTCGCAATAGATAATTTCTTTCCAATCCTTCCAAATTCTCAACATAACTTTATTTGCTGTCAATCTAGACTTCGAAATCGTTTGTAGAGGTCATCGGTGATATTCTTATATTTTATTCATTTTTCATAACCGGTATTGATTCGTTTTAAAAGTGGTTTAATTTCGTTGTGTTTCAGCAGCTTTCACTAAAGGTTTTTTTGTCAATCAATTATTTTTCGCTAATTCATGTGATGCCCAAACATTGAGTGTCTTTGCATGTCTGCTCTTTTTAAACTATTCAAAACTGTCATGTGGTAGATGTTTGGTCTCATCATTAATTCTTGACAGCTTGCATGTCGGTTGTTCCATCTAAATCTACAGATTTGACGGTCGTGGTAAATATGAAATTTAAATTTTAGGGCTGTAATGGTACACATAAAAGTTATAGAAAAATATGTATAATAAATAAAAAATGGTGTTGAGGTGATCACACAATTTGATAAATAAAAAACTTCATCGCTCGATATACATTGTGATAAAATCTACGGCAAAATATACTATTTTTAATTAGGAATAGATCTAAAATAAGACATATATATTATATTCTCATGGAAACACGTTGTTGCCCACTGACATAACAGAATCAGATTTAAATGGGTTGCAAAGGCAAAGGCTATACGCTTCATATAGAACAGATATATGGTAACATCTTCAATTGCATTTTTACTTTTATAATAAACTGAATATGCATACTAAAAATGTAGTTAATACTACAAAGAAAAAAAAATTGATTGACCAGACAAGTGCATACAATGACATAAAAACTATTAACAGCATTAAAGCTAGCGACTGCAAGCTCATATATACAGCAATCCTTACGCACACACGCAAACACGTTTGCCGGCATACTGTTGCATATTAGCTTAACAGCATCATCTGTTTACGTTCCCGCGCATTTATGGCTGTCTGCATTGATTGCATGTTTGTTGTGGGCAAAGCATGGATGGTCGGGCTCACAGCAGTGGCAATTCATACAAATGATCCGGTTCTGCTTTGGCTGGGTGGCGATACAAACAGATGAAGGGTCTCGAAGCTAAAAAGCCATTGAATTGCACATAAAATGACTGATGATGTTTTCTCGTCTTCTGAATCCGTTGCTTTGATTTACTATGCTTTTTCCTTTGTGAGTTCTTAATTTTTCTTTTTTTTTGGTTTGTTCTCTTGAACGTAACACTTTATTTTCCTATTAACGCAGTATATCAGTAATACTGTTTGATGAAATGATGCCTTGTGGAAATTTATTGATTTATGTACAATTGCCAAAATTGAATACTGAACTATACTTGCTTTCATTTTATTATTATAAAAAGCATAAAAATACAAATTTTATTGCAGTTCAGTTAATTTGAAATTTAAATTTTATTTTAATTGAAATTTGTCGTTTTTTTTGTTCTCTATGGAATTTAGCTTTACTATAAGCAGTATTTTTCTATTGGATGGCAAATATGCACCCAATATAGAGACACTATAATGGTGATATATGTGTATGTACCTCACAATTTTTAATTCATTGTGTATATTTAGTATTCTTAAAAGTCTTAAAAGTTGTGAGTTATAATTTTTTATTTGTTGCATGTCCACAGAGCCAAAAAAAACTATTTCAATTTTAAATTTATCACATTTAAAAAGATGAAATGTATCTTTAAGATTTAATTGCATAGTTTTAGGGACGTAAAATTCATTACTTAAATTAAGCACTCTTAGAATTATTTAAACAGTTTTCAAAAATAATTCAATTTTGCATTTTTATATTATAACTATACTTATTTATACTATACATTTAAATTATATATTAATTTCACAAAAAAAAAAAACATAAATATAAAAATAAACAGAAACGAAATAATGAAATAATCAATATCTAATCTTTTTTTTTAATAAATGTTACTAAACTCTTTTGCAACATTAATTGCTTTAAAAACTTTTCTACCTCCTTTAAATATATTAAACGAAATTGAAGATTTAATGAATATTCCAAATATAAGACCTATTCGTTGGTTGGTGTTTCAGATATTCAAATTTTTCTAAAAAAAATACTTGAACAATTTCATTTATGAAGGCGAAGATAAAGTAACAGAACTAATGAAGAATTTAGTAGTAAATACATTATTGTAAATGTAAATAATAATAAAAACATGAAAAAAAATATTTTCCAAGCAATAAAAAAAGCTAACATAAAACCCAAATTGAAAAGGCTAATGGTATTTTGTTTTAAATTTTTATAAATCAAAAATAAATAAAATCGTTTGTAATAGTTTTATAATAAAATAAAAAATTAAAAAAAATAAAAATAATATAAAAAATTATTTTTAACCAGACATTTTACAGAATTTTTGCCACCTTATCAGGGAAATAATATTTGTTTAATACTATAATTTAGAAAAATGTATTAAAAATATGATTAAAACGTATCAACCAAAAATTTTTTTGTCAAAAAGAGTTATATATATGTATATGTGACATTTTGTCTTGTTTTTCAGTATCTTTTTTTTAAATTAAATTAATTTAAAATTTTGGAAATAGTTATTTTAAGCTATTAAATAAGAAATAATATACTTTCTATTTGAAGCTATATTAACATAATCCATACTTTATTAAATTGTTAGCGTTATTCACGAGTTTGAGTAACGTACTTGGTAATCGAGTAATGTATTAAATCTGCAACGCAGCAACAACAAAGTAGTTAATAAAGCATTTGATTTCACTAACATTAATATATATATGTGTATGTACACATATATATAACAATATATATATAGCTCAGTGCTATCTATACATAATATTTACTTTAATATAATTTGAAGATAATTAATAAGTATTTTATATAGATATCGTATACGTATATAAATGTTTACGGATAAATATATATACCCGTATATTTTTTAGTATTAGCAATATAGCTATATATATAAAATATATATAAAATCAAATAATGATAGTAATACTGTATTAAAAAACGAAGTCTTCCGCCAATAAATATTGAATTGGTCTTCATCCTAAAGTTTATATTCAAAATTCAGAGGTAATATCGTAAGTAATAGACAATGTCAAAAATTTATTTTATAAAAATAAATAGTTTTATTTTGATATTCGTCAAACAGATAGCACACGACTTTTTTAAAAGACGAATAGGCCTGAATAGATCAAATTTCAAAAAAATATGTTCATCCTATCATATCACACGACCCCGTGTTTTTATATCCATAACATGCGTTGTAGGCAGAATTGTAACTTCATCCATTCTGTATAAAGGCAGTACGAAAAAAATGAAATATTTTTTGAATAAAATGAAATAAAATGCATAAAAAATACTTTATGAAATGAAGTAAGAAGTATAGAATTTGCTTTTCTTGATTATTTTCGCATGTCGTCCATGTTGTCTGTACTACTGTATGTTCACCTGCTATAGATATCTAGTCTTATTTTGTTTCCACATCACATCTCGACAAACATAGCAGTAACTAAATTTCAAAATCGAAGGGTGGAGTCTCCACTACTGTTTTAATGTACTTTTAGGTCAGAAAGTGTCTTTGGTGGATCGCCATATTTCATTCAAGAGCGATTTCTACTGCAGCATAAAATAAATAATTTCTTATCTTTAATCGGTGTACAATACGAGCCGTGATTATGGGTTACTGTTTTGTAAGATGATTGGTATCATATAGGTTGCATATTTCCTGGAAGGAACCTTTTGTTTTTTGCGTTTGTAGATACTGTTGTCAAACTCCTGGAGTTTACTGCCTTAGCTAGTTTTACATTTGTAAAGAAGTTATCTAAAACTTTTATAGAAGCTGTCTAGATCTAATATTGTTAGTTTAATTATTTTTAGCTCTATTCATTTTCTAATAAGGTACAATACTATTTTTGCCATCTGGAAACGTTGTAAAAATACACCGCTGTTCCAATATTTATAACGTTTGTAATTAGTAGTTAAGGTGAAAAAGTAAAGGTCTGGTGAAATTATTTATAATCCTTATCCTAAAAGTACGTGTCTTTAATAAGGTTTTCAAAAAAAGAACACATCTCTTTTGTGATGTGTTGTGTTGTTTATTTAATAAAATTACTAAAGTCAACAAGGAAGTTTACCACAAATGAGCAATTCTATCGTTTCCTAATGCTACCACAACTGAATGGGGGAATTGTCGGAAAACAATAACAAAAATATTTATTAATTGAAAACGGCACTGAATCGCTCGCTACTTCTTCCCTTTTTATGTTTATGGAGCTCAAGTCAATTTTCATAAATTCAAATAAAATAAAAGCAGGGGAAGGCCAGCGACGAAATCAAAAAGTCATCATAACATAATGAATTCAATAATTCCGCTGGGATATGGCAACAGTTTGGATGAGGACATGGATTGGTTTGTGTGAATTATTTTCATTATTTTGTAGTTTTGTTGTGTAAAGGCGAAGAGACCTCAGGACCAAACAACAGAACAAACAAAACAAGCGAAAAATAGAAAAAAAATAACTACCAAATAAAAATGTAAATAAATTTAGTTTTATGATGAAAAAAGAAATTAAGAAAATCATTTTATGTTTTAATAAAATTCAAAAAAAGTACCAAAAAAATTTAAAAACTTTATGGTACAAATACAATGAAAAGGCGATGAAAAGGCAGAGAATAAGAGCAGAACAGGACTGTTCTGTAAGAATTGGGTTTAAGAGATATACTCGTAACATTGTGCATTGTGTATCTAATTAAATATTTTGTTTGAAAATTATTATATTATTGCTAAAAGGATTTATAAGGACATGCAAACAACCGCAGTCTCAGTTAAATTGGTCAATCTGGTTAAATAATTTGTTTAGTAGACATTGAAAAATATCTGCTATGCTTTTATTATCCATTTTGCTAAGTCAACAAATTTACAGGCTTTGATGTGTTTTTAAGCATTCGGATACAAATTTAAATAAATGCGTGTCGTGAATTTATTTGGATTGTGCTAAGAAGTCCTTTCATTGCAGAAGTACCGAGTAGAAAAAGAAAGGACACGTACAAAAAATCGTTGTCCATTAGTACTTTCACAAGTTGCTTAGTAGCGAAAATATATGGTCAGGATACTTAGAGAAAGTGGGGACTGCTTATTAATGTGCCAGTGCCGTTGCAACGAATTGAATCCAGTTAATATACACTCGTACAATTATTGCCATCTGGCTTAGTTGACAGCAATTCCCCAAACAGACCAAGATCCTACTGAATGTCAAAAACATTACAAGCAAAAAAAAAGACAAAAATAAATAAATCGGTTGCCTGCTTAGACATTGATTTGTACAAATTTACTTTAATGCTAAATTGTAGCCATTCAAATGCGTATCCTTTTTATTACACTTATTTAGATTTTTATACATTTAATATGGACTTAAACTCATTATGTTTTGTTTACAAATATCTAGCTATAAATGACTTCTAGTTAGGCAGCCTACAAATTTAAGGAACTTCTTATTGAAATTTATTGTGGTTTTTAATAGAAGTATCTAAATTTATAAAGACATTTACATTTATATGGGTAATATATCACATTCTAAGTTAGATGATCATTATAACATTTTTTAACCTGTTTGAGTTTAAGACAATTAAAGGATAATTATTCGAAGCAATTAAGTGTTGATTCTATTATTTTTTTTCTGGCAAAACGTAGATACCATAGTGAAAAAATTGTGTGTTGATTGAGACAATTGAGACTATATACCATAATTTACATAATTGAAGTCCTGATCAAGCACGATGTTATTAGCCGAGCGCAACAAGTAGAAATCAGAAGGTAAAATGTAGTGGTCTGGTTCGCTTAGCTCGGCAAATTCTAACTTGCATTTTTCAACAAACATTAATTTTATGATAGAGGATTGGAGAGCTTTAATTTACGTAAAGTCAGTAACAATAATAATGCAATATTGGTTGCCAATAAAAATGGCAGACAGTTCATCTGTTTTTAATTTGATTTACTATTAGTTGACAGGCCTTTTTAATCGCTAAAACTTCAGCCTTAAAAACCGTAGTTTCATTACGTTGCCTGAGGCAGTGGTACACATGATGCGAATAGCGTACACATGATGCTCCTCCCGTCTATCTATTAATATACCATTCATGAAAATTGATACATCGTAGCTTGCTTTAAAGTTTCTTCTCTTCCACTCATTCCTTGGCAGAAATATTTTATGAAAGATCGCTACAGAATAGTCAGTCACTTTGTGGAGCTTTTTCTAAGACGAGATTTGAAGGTGTGAGCTGAACTTTTATATTGATTACAATTAACTAGTGTATTAAATTTTTATATTGATTATGCAGGCATGTTAATAATTCCAACTTTACAGCTCGATATCGTGAAAACTATATGGGCTAAATAGTTGCGGAAAATGCAGAATAATTGACTTAACTAGACTCTGTTGACAAATGGGCGTGCTTAACATATCAGAATTGTGGACATGTTAAAAATTACACAGATTTGGTAACTCAATAAAGCACTGCAGCTCTGTTTTAGTGGAGTAAATTTAACCGCAAAATGAAAATGTAAGATCCGAATGTGCCCGACAGAATACGATCGAAATAATGTATGCGAAGAGGCCATAAAGTAAGACAGAGAATATTTCCTCCACAACCAATATTTTTATAGCAAATTTATATAGCAAATTTGTGTTTGGTTATTTCTTATTATAAGCAATAATTACTGTTCTTAAGAACAGTTGGTCGTGTTGATTGTTCTATTTTAAAATTTTTTTCGATAGCGCATTTGATAGTTTCGGTTTAGCCGCTTACACCATCTTTATAATTCCATAAACTTTATGGCTGGCGTTGAAGCAGTAAATATTTTATTTCAAAATTTTTATAGAGGATTCATCGAACTTAAACTCAAAATAATTTGTATTAGATATTAAGTTTCATCATCAATAATGGTCTGACACAAAAATGTTTAAGTTTTTATTTATACGACATTCACTTTAATCATTTTTGACCGCGGCAATGGTAGACCTTTACAAATTTATGCTTGTATTAAGTTGTGAAATTTTTTTGTGACCAAG
>NC_051847.1:120194985-120227772 GCF_002237135.1 Teleopsis dalmanni
CAGTTCGTTTACGGCAGCTGTTGAAACCAGTTCACCTCAGTAGTGCGTTGCGAAAAAAACAATGGAAAAAAATATTGAACAAAGAGTTTGCATCAAATTTTGTTTTTCGAACGAAATTTCGTGTGCAGAATCGTTGCGAATGCTACAAAAGGCTTATGGGGAATCAGTTTTATCGAAAACTCAAGTTTATGAGTGGTACAAAGCCTTTCAGGACTGTCGTACGACCGTCGAAGACATGCCGCGTTCTGGACGACCTTCGACCTCTACCACCGACGAAAACATTGAAAAGGCAAAGGAAATCGTGTTCAAAAATCCTCATGTGAGTGTTAGAGAGATAGCACGAGAGCTAGGCATCGGTCGTGAGATGACTCGTTTGATTTTGGTGGACAATTTGTGTATGCGACGTGTCAACGCTCGGCTTGTTCCGATTCACCTCAATTTGTTCAACATTATCAACGATTTTAAGGCCAAACATTCAATAAATACCATCGAACAGCCACCGTATTCACCTGATCTTGCACCGTGTGACTTTTTCCTGTTTCCCAAACTCAAATTACCCCTCAGAGGAACGCGTTTTGAATCCATAGAAGACGTAAAACAGAATTCGCAGAGGGAACTCAAAGCCATACCGGAAAGCGCCTATAAAAATGTTTTGATGATTGGAAGAAACGTTGGCATTTGTGTATCGCTTCTAATGGAGCATATTTTGAAGGAGATAAAATAAATATTGATGAAGATTAAGAATTTTGCGTTTTATTTATTTATGACCGGAAACTTTTCGGTCACAATGTATAGCAATTTTGGTAAAGCCGAAGCGGGCAATTACATCCATAGCACTTACAAACCTAGCAATCGGGTGCTTGCAGCTACTTTTTTTCTTTTATTCAATAAATATTAGAAATACAGAAAAACTTTATATGAGTGAATTGTTTATTTTTAATAGATCTATAACTTTAAAGAAAACAGTTTTTTATAAAATTAAATAAAATGGTTATTTTTCAACCTTTGGGGCTCTTCGGGCGCCATTTCCACTTAGCCAATTGAACTAAAATTTACACAGATTATTTTTTCAGTAAAATGAACCGATCTGGGGGGTGCCGTCAACAAATTTTTCGGGAAAAAAATTGTCAAATACCTCAATGGCACCCTAACTTAATATACAGTACGGATGGGTTGCAGTTTTTGAACGACGGTATTTATTATTTTAATCATACTTATTTAATGAAACCATAGATATGAATCACTGTCACGCAGCTTAAGATAAATACCAGAACTCAAAAATAGTAAAAAATGTTTACTTAAATACTTTTTATGTATGCATAATATTTGTTTTGATTTCTGAAATTACCTCCAAAAACGAGAAGAAAACCCACAACAATATATGACAAAAACAGTACAGTACGGTTCCAAATATTTGTGATGAGAAATAGTTCAGTTCAATAAAAAATAAAAATAAATTAATTTTAATTGCTAATGAGAGTAATTAACAATATTAAAGAATTTAATAACTGAGTCAAAATTAATTGAAAGAATTTAATTGAAGACCTTGACACAAAAAGAAGTTAACTCGATTTTTGTTAAAAATGCAAATATGACGGCACTCTACTTCTGGATGATAAAGCTTCGTTTATTACACGATTATTTAGCAACAATATGTGATATTTCTAGCTAAACAGAGATGTGTCGATTAGATGAAAACTTACGAAATTCGGCTAAATAATATTTACTGAACATGAGTTAGCAACGCAAATATTGAAGCGCTCTAAATTTACTAAGACACTTTATATTTAATACAGTTTAAACATTATAAGCAAATAATAAATTATTTTTATATTAAAAATATTGTATTATATATAAATTATAATATATATATATATATATGTATATAAATAATATAATATAAATAATAATATATTAATAAAATAATAATATTAAAAATATTATTTTTAATATTCCCAAGGTAAGAAGAAGGTAAAATTTTTTAAGGCATGTGTCAAATCGGTATGCCTATATGGGTTGGAAACCTGACTTGAAATCGAAAGAAGATTGCAATCATTTATCAATTGATGCCTGCGCAACATATTAGGCATATGATGGCCTAGAACAATTTCAAATGAAGAACTATGGAGTATAACGCACCAAACAAAGGTAAACAATGAGATAAGAAAAAAGAAGTATGATTGAATTGGACATACACTGCGTAAGCCTTATGAAGATATCGCGCACGCTGCAATTACTTGAAACTCCCAGGGGTCTTGGCGCAGAGGCAGACCAGTAATGACATGGAGAAGGATAGTTCAGTAGGAGATGGGCAAATCGTTTAACAAGTTGAGGCAATAGCACAAAATAGAAACCAGTGGAAAACTTTTGTAGACTCCTTAAGCTCCTAATGGAGTATGGAAATATTAATAACAATTTAAATATTTTTAGATTAAGATGAAGAAGATCAAGAGCATAAACAATCTTGGTCCTTTTCTAGCTATGTTTTGAGTACTGGTTGCACAAATCATCCTTTTTTTATTTCTTATCTGCGCCTATCAGGAATTTAAATACTCCTGAAGAAAGTGAAATCTTAACTTTTATCTACGAAGTATGATCACAGGAGTAGATTAATAGAAATGATTGTACAAAAGTTCTGTTACGCATTCAAGTTATAATATACTTAATTATTATTTAATTATTAGATTTATTATTTTAATATATCCGGCTTTAATCTTTTTCCCTCTTTGTTTATATTATTAATAAAGTTAGCACATTAATAATTTATTATTGTTATTATTATTATATGAATGAGTTTAAATTAATTATGCCAAACAAATATTCAGAAAAATTGATCCAGTTAGTATATTTACTAAATACTAAAAAATATAAAAATACTAAACTGAAACTGAAATGAATTTAATCACTAGAACTAATATACAGTCAAACTTCCATAATTCGAACTTCTATAACTCGCATTTTCTATAACTCGAACTAAAAAGAGTGCACCAAGATTTTAGAGGTCAAATTACATGCAAATCTGCCATGACTCGAACTTCTATAACTTGAATAAAAATATTGTCACATGCCAATAGGAATATGGAAAATTGTGTTCTATAAGTCGAATTTTTGTTTTAAGTATGCATCCATTTTGGTGTTAGGGGTAGTCCCTTTTTCCAAACCTAATTTGTAATTTTTTCTTTCTTATGCTTCTTTGTGTAAATGCCAGTCGTTGCCAACGTGGTTTAAAGTAAATAAAATAACTTTCAATGCTACTCTTAACGCTTATATTGAACTTGATAATGAATTTATTGAGCATTATATCTCTGAATAAGTGGATCCAACTCTAAGCTCAACGAAAAGTGTTGATGAGGGTTCGGTGAATCAAATTGTTCATTAGTACAAGACTTATTTAAAATTATAAATTTTTATTTGCAAACGAATGATACTATAACTGATGATCACTATAAGACTTGAAACAAATTTGAATCTCCTTTTACTGAAAATAAGAAGAAAAATAATTCAAATACCAAACCCTAATTTTTGAATATTTTACTTCACAACTTCTGGGCTGTACTTGATTTCAAATAAATAAATAAATATCTTAAAATGTAATTCTGGTTTGTTTTAAAAATAAAAAAGAAATAAAAAAATTCTCTAACTCGAAGTCTCCATAAGTCGTACCTTGTGGTACTTCGAGTTATGAAAATTTGACTGTAATTATATTTTTTTATACTGCCATAAAATTATCTTTTGTTTTATCTATCTATTGTGAGTCTTTAATAATTTACTTATTCATTATATATTATATTTTTTATAATAGAATTAACATATCTATTACTGTAAATGTATCTAATAACTTCATTTTTCATTGTTTATTTCTAGAAATATACTAAAACGGAGAACAAACTTTTTAGTTACTCAAAAGGTACTTCAATCGGCTGAAGAAATATATCAATATCGCGCTATATGGAATATTACAAACTTCGTCGATCATTTTCTAACACAAAACTGTTTCTACAGAATCAAGACTTTAAGGACTGTAAATATCAAATGTAACACCACTCTTACCAAAGACTTCTTTAATTTAAATTTATATTTCTTTAAATTTTGTATAACTTATCCTTAAAATATGTATTTACATTTATTTATATTATTTTTGTATTAAAAAATTTTTATTCGAAAAATATCTTGCAATTTTAAATTATTTAACGTATAGTCGCATCTTCCTTTTAGTTGTTTTGGTTTTATTGCAAATGTAATTGTACTTAAAATCTAGTATAAGTATAAGTAAATGGTGGAAATGTTTAAAATTTTTGCATAAATACACAAATATAATTAAATTAATAGAACTTTATGTATTCCACAAAAACAAAAAAGGAATTTGGGCGAGGACATTGTTGTTGACGCAAACTGACAGGAGTATATAACGATTCTAATACTTGAATATTGTTGTTTCGGTAGTAACATGTACCTCTATTGCCAGGACGAATACCTATAGCACACACCAAAGCAACCAGAAAACAATTTATAACTTCATTAAATGAAAATAGAAGTGGAAAAGCAACTGCAATGTCAGAAACACATTTGCAGATGGCGCCAAAATTGTGAAAAACAATATAAAAAAGGACATTAGCCACAGACGTGCTACATAAATAGGTTAATTTTCGAGTGAATTAATACTAAAGCCACTATTGAAATATGTGGAAAACACCTTTACGAGAGCTGAGCGAGTAGACTAAATGCTGAAATATTGTCACTGCATAATACGTTTCGAAATAAAAGAAAATTACATTTTCTAAGTTAATTATTTACTTGATTGTTTGAAGGTCACCAAAGTAATTTAAAAAGGACTAGCCGAATGAAAAAGGCATCCTTAGTTTATTTTTTTATTTTTTTTTTGTGTTTAAAAGTTTATTCTTCACACAAACTAAAAACAAAATAAATTTATTCAATCAAATACATTTCTAAAGGACGTGTCATAATAATTCAATAAGCACAAAAAATATCAATTTTTTTTATTATGAGGCTTTTATCCTTTTCGTGCTGATGCTATTTGATTATGTGTATTTATTTGTGGTGTATAAATAAACATTTTATAGCATACATTTAGGCGGCAACATTTTTTAGCTTTTTATGGCTTGTACGTATTTGTGGGAACCAGCAGAAGTCACTGGAAAAAATTTGCATTGAATGCAAATTTTTTTTCTTTTTTTAAAGAAAATAAATTTAAACTTAGTTGACTCATTTATTTAAAATCTTACCACTCTTAGTTAGGATTATCAAGTTAATGCACGTGAGTTAAAATAAAAACAAAAAAATATAAAAAAAATTTGAAATTTATTATAATATTTTTTGTTACAAATCCTATGCGATAGATTGGTTCTTTTAAAGAAGACCGAAAAAGACTTAAATAGCATCAATCGTGAAAAGCTAGGAGTGAGCACTGAATTGACGGTGACATGGTTTAAAAAATATTTATTTAAAATATTCTAATATCTCAATACAAATAGTTTCAATCTTAAAGCTGCTTTCTTATGAAGATAAATGAAGACAGATTTAGCCTATTTACAGTTTTTTAAATAATAAAATTTAACTACATAATTAATGGCTACTTAAATACTTTTTTAAAGCCATCAATGATTCGGTAAACTTGAACATATTTATTGAAAATCATCTAGGTTTTGTTAAATTTATTAAGTCGTATCTATATGTCTTACCTATCGCAATCTTTTCATTTTGATCTAATCCTTTAAATATTCCAATTAAAATCAATAAGCTTTTTTTTAATTTACACTTAATTTACACAACGTAGAATTGTTGATTAAAAAATCATTAACTTCAATTAACTTCAAACAATTACTTATTTCTCATTAATGGGGCAATTATTATTATTTAATTAATTGTTAAGAAAATTGAAAAGAAATTAAAATTAAAGGAGTTTATTTCTTTTTTACCTTCTGCTCAAAAAGTATCCGATTTTATTGTTTGTTAACTACTCCTTAAGTAGTAGACCTTTTTCAAAAATTTTTTTTGTTATGTTGGTACACCCTTTCTTGACATATGATATAAATTTGAGCCCCATCTGTCAATTAGTTTGTTTACAGCAGCTGTTAATGTGAGACTACCTTAAGTGCATTTAACGATTTTTACTATGGAAAATTCTTGTTGTACGCGATTTTTTGACCAAACACGGCACCACTACCATCGCTCAGGCACCATATTCCCCAGTTCTGGCGCCGTGCGACTTTTACCTGTTCCCGAAACTAAAATTTCCACTCCGTGGTAAGCGTTTTGAGTCGATTGAATCGGTAAAAGAGAATTCGCCGAAGGAACTAAAAGCCATACCTGCACGGGCCTACGAAAAGTGTATGGAAGATTGGGTTAAGCGTTGGCATATGTGTATCGCTTCAGAAGCAGCATATTTTGAAGGAGATAAAATAAATTTGGAATAAAATTTAAATTTGTGTTTTATTTACAAAATCCGGGTACTTTTTGAGCTGGAGGTTCAGTAAAGGTAAGGTAAAGTAAGTTAAGGTAAAGTATAAGTATAAAGTATAAGTATATAAGTATTTATTTTGAAGCAGATATTTGATAACATTTTTTTCTTATAAATTTTAAATGAGAAAGGAAATTTTTAAAAATTCATAAAATTCATATCATACAAGTATCAGAAAGGAAATATCTCAACAAAAATTAAAACCACTTCAATTATGCAGCCAGTCCTCAACGTAGCTTAAATACAATACATATGTTGGGTTAAAGAATAGGCAAAATACCAGTTAACAGCACCAAAAAAGTTAAAAACTACAAAATAAGTTTTTAACCTCTAAAAACAGAATCAGTCAGTACTCAAACTAATGCAATATATACATTTAAGTTAAAGTCCCAATTAACATCACTAAAAAAGTGAAAAGAACAAATAATAATTTTAAAAAAGACCATCTTAAAAATGATAATAGACTTTTAACTCTAAAAGTACGAAATGAAAATAAGATTACATTTCCGCAAAAACCATTTGTATATATTTATTCTATGTTAAAGTAAAAAAGAAAGAAAAAGAAAAAATGCTAACTGAATGCACCAAGAAAAAGAATAAAATTAAAAAAAAAATTTGAGAAAAAATCTATATAAAAATTTTATATATTAAAATTATAATCAGAGTTTTTGCCAAGATATTCAGATTTAAGAACTTTCTATTAGAAATTTAATTAAATAATCAAATTATAAATTAATATATTAAAAGCATATATTTACAACTATACTTATTAGTTATATGTTATAATTGATTTAATTTAAACATGGTTGTTCACTTAAAAAATTGTAAAATAAGATATCTAAAGATTAAGCTTATAGGTATATACCTATAAGTAGAAATAATTATACTAAAGACAATTGTACTTAAATAGAAAAACTAATAAAAAAAAATTAATTACAAATTAAATTAGTGATTTGATTTGAAGTTTATATGAACTATCACAAGACGTTCAATAACAATTTCCTCAACTCCTTACACTCTCTACTCTTTAAAGTAACCATACTATATGACAGCCTGTCATTGTCATTAATATAATAAAAATGTCGGATTTGGTAGTCAAAGCTAAATTAATAACAAAAAGAAATATTATAGACTTACAGTATGCATTCTGTATAATTCCTAAATAGGAATCAAGAAATTCAGACTTCGCTGACTAGCCTGACATGGCAATTTATGGAAAGCACCAAAGAGCTTCTGTTATCAAAAATCTAACTAAAATAATGGTTTACATACAAGATATTTTGTTTTATACTTAGATTATTATAATAATGAATTCAAACAAAAATTTTCTTTTGTTGCTTTTCAAAAAAAAAAAATTAAAAATATGTAATGTATGTTTACGGAAAAACTGCTTTTAATCAATAATAAAAAGTGCATTCTGCGAGGGGATTTTGACCAGTGACGATTGCTCTAAGGTGCGGAGGTGTGCGGTGAACACCCTAACATAATTTGCAAAATGTCAAATAACATAGGTATATAAATTTATTAAGTATCTTCACATCAGGAATTATTATTATTTATTACATTTCCATATATATATTTTTAAAGTTTTAGCAAAAACAATTAAATATAGTTGTCTCTGAAAACTCAATCAATTTGCTTCTGTTAGCTGCTATACTTGTTAGTTGTGCTCATATATTTGCAGCTCAAATCACAGAAAATTTCTATTATATTTCGTCTCTTCCCTTTGTGTGCAAAGAAGTTGGCCGCACATTCATACGTTGCATATGAACAAAATAATGTGCGTGTGCTCCCGTTCGTAATATCAGAGATAGAGATTTATATAGAGGGAATTGTATGAGAGTAATTTTCTGTTCTATTCGAATATCAACTGCATGCATACGAATCCAACATGATGATTTGCCAAAGTGGTTGCATGAGCGGCTGAAGTTTGCAGCTCATCTCAGCATACATTTCTATCACATTTCGTCTCTCCCCTTTTAACAGTAGCACCCACGAATTTCTGTTCTTACTGTGCGGAGTACTTGTCCGCACATTTATACGTTGCAAGTGGGTTTGATTTTGTTTGATCACTGGATCAACATGTATGGTTCTGAGTTAAAACTCTTTTGTTTGAAAAAAGTTGGTTTGATGTTACGAGAATTATGTGAAAGTTTTGTTTCTTTCATATTGATATAATATTAAATTTATATATAAATTATTAATTTAATTTATTTAATATGTTGTTTTGTTAATAAATTGTTAATATAATATTGCGAATATATTGTTGCCTAATATAATATAGTTATTATTAATAAAACATCTCATATATTTTAATTTAAGTGGTACATGTAAAAACAACATTAAAGAAGGGCCGCACACCCTTCCAGATGGAGCACGCGTGGATTTTGACCAGATCTTCCCAACATTGGTACACTTGAACTCTTATAAGAATTTAAAATATTTAGTAATAGTTTTGCGACTCTTAATAAATATTGCACTTTGTGCTGGAGAAACGTTGGCAAAGTCACCAAAGGCCTTTGGTGGACATACTATGTCACAAAAGTGTTTGTATTTTTAAAACGAAATAATTTCATTACCATTTCGCACTACATGCTCTAATTCTTATTACTAATTAACAAATAGATCATAGAAAATTACTAATCAACAAATAGATTATAGAAAAAGGGATGTCTGTTAACCCTTAAAAATAATTCGGTAATGCCATACACTAGAAGAAGAAGCGCCATACACTAAGAAAAGAAGCGTTAATCTTATATATCTTAACCCAGATTTCACACCAGACTTCAATTTTCGAATAAAATGAACTACTCGGTATATTCCTTAATAAAACACTAACTTTGAAATTTCATCATGGAAAGGTTATCATAAACGCAACAACGGTACTCTTTGTCTGCACAGAGCTTTTTAAGAAAAAATCAAATCCTAGAATGACTTACTGGACGTTCACTTCGGAAACAAAGCTATTTTATTGAAGATTTTAAAAAATTGGTGAAAAATAAATTTAACGGTCATGGCCGGATCATATAGGACAACATCAACCTAAACCATTCTTAATCTCAACAAAGGGAATAACAAATAAGCTGTTATTAGTAACAAGGAACATAATATTAATGAATATCTATTGATGATCATAAAGATCATGCATACACGTTTAACTAATATGGTATAGCATATACACAATACATATAGTTAATCATAATTTAAATATTGTAGAGAATATTCAATCACAATATCCAAGAACATTGAGATTTTATGATATGTCACGTATTGTTAGTAGGACTTGAAAAAATGAGGATGCAAATATAACTTTAAGCCGAAATAGTTTTTAAATCCTTATCCATTGTATGAATTGAAAGAAGGCATTAGGGAATGTAAAACAAATAATGATCTAGTACCTTTTGATCTAATACTAAAGAAAAAAAGTAAAAACATATATTTACAAACATTTTGAATACATCCTTATGTTATTTAAATAAGATATTTTTTAAAGATTATGATTTTAATGAATAAAAATCATTATTGTGAGTAAAGCGGTTACGTTTTTGGGAGCCACTTGTTATGATAGAAATATATTTTACAATTGGATAAAAAGTCTCAATATAAAAGAACAATTTTTCAGTTACAAGTAAATATATTACAAAACCCGATCTTCAACTCCTCAGATATATACAAAAAGCCGTAATCTCAACAATTTTTTCAACAATATTATAAATGTAATATGAATTTATAATATAGGAACCTCTAATAAGGTGAATTCAGTGCAAGTCATCACTTCACTTAGTCCCCTACAGGTAAGCAATATAGTTATAGAGAGATGTCTTAATATATATTGCGGAGAAAAGATTCCTGAATGTGGTTATTTAAGAAACTATTTACAAAGATGTATACGGAAATATAATATAGATTAAAGTAAGTATGGATTACCATTCCCATTCCCAGATGTGGAATAGTGTTACTTTATATACGAGATATATTGTGTTATAAAAAGTGTTATAAAAAATCATATGGTGTGTTTTTTAAATAATTTTTTTACATTTAGAAGTTTTAGAGTTATATGACGTTATTATTATTAACATACATATTCTTATACTTTATTTACATTAACTTTAAAAGAAAAACTCTACACAATAACTAGGAAATAATTTCAACTAACAGTGGAAGCAGAAGACTGCCACAAAACTCTTGTATTAAAGCGCAACATATTCATTTCTTTCACGGATGCCTCCAAGAAAACACAGCAATTGGATATTATCTATTGTACAGCCAATAAATTCATATCAGAGACTAACAGACTACTACGGTACATTCTAAGCAGAGATATTCACTACTCAAAAAAAAAAGCGGAGCTCTACGTTGGAAGCACTAGAGTGAACGTAAAAATAAATCTAAAATACCAATTTTTTTAATTTCGGAGCATAATGCTATTGAAGACCTCATCAAAAAAATGTTTGCGTACATTAACAATCTAATTTGTTTACCAAAAAGTTTTTAAAATATTGTGAAAACAATAACAGAAATATAGATAATGTAGTTATGAGTTCAGTGTTTATATACATCTGTTTTTAAAAAAGGCTTTACATACGGCTGCGAAGAAGGCAAGAACAAAAATGGTTGAGCTCCACAGAGATCAGCTATTATAATAACTAATGATATTTGTAAGTATTTTACTTAGTTTTTATAAAATCCTGCCTGAACTCTGTTTAGCAGGTATATAACCTGAAACCTTTCCAATCTTCTTTCACAGAAGTTTCTCAGCTATCTCATTAGAATGCCGGATAGCCAACTAAAAAGTCATAAATTCACTTTATTGTACAATACAATACATACAATACATTACAATTATAATATAGCTTAATTTGTTTTTCAAATTTATATATCTTGACAACGTTACTAAACACTTATAATAATCCGTAAGCACGATGAAGAAAATATGTTAATATATGCTTATATCCTCTTAATTATAATTTTATTTCACTTCTACTCCAACACTGATTGCAGTATATAGAAATTACAAATGACCAAGCCAAAAGAGTTTAGATAATACATTTTCGGTACTTCACCGTGTTCTAATTATAGTAGATGATTTTTTGCTTGAAATGAAATACAATTGCCTAATAGCCTATGTGTTGCTCTATGCCTAAATTTTGTTGATCCAAGCCCACTCTACAATGAATTCACATTCATTATCCATGGTACGTGATGTTAAACATTTAATTAACAATTTATTGAGAAAACCAACACATTTAGTAGTTGTTATGAACACAATTTCTTTTTGTCTGAATTTTGATGTTTCATACTAAATTCATGCAGCAATAAATAAATAATTTTCTATACTCTTCCCCAGCAAATTCAATCATTTTAATAATTCTCTGACATTTAGCCTTAAATTTATTAAACTTCGCAAACTTTGTTCCTTTTTTTCTTCTCGGCTTCATCTACTTCATCCTCGATGTCATGTTTGGTTTGATTTTGTTTTGTTTTGTTTTGTTTTGTTAATCTCGATATTTACTATAAAAATCTGTACTGTTCGGTTCGGTTCGGTTGAGTTTGGTTTGGTTTGGTTTCATAGACTATACAAGGATATTCATGGCAAAGCATGTGCGGCCATTAACAATAAAGTTTATGTGTAATAATTTTATGCATTCTTCCTTGGTTATTTCAATAAAATAATGTTGCATCCCTAAATAATTTTAATACGTACCCATGCTCAAATAAAATATTAACGCAGACAAGATGATGACAATGGCCAAGAGGCAAGCGCCAATAATGATGCTACGTCCATACAACATCACGTTTTAACCGACGAACGCCAAGACGAGCGAACGAGCGAACGAGCGAAAAAATCGCCAGAGTTCCAAATAAAAACCCAATGGAAATGGCAACGAAGTCAAGCTGACTGAGTTGGTCCTTTCAAAGGTGTGAGGAAGAGGTGGACGTGAACGGGAACGGGAACGCTAAATGTTGTATGTAGAATGTCTTAGTAGAGCTTAGAACTGAAAATTGCGCGACATGGATAATATAATTTGTATCTACTGTTGTTGGTTAAATTGTTGTAGTGGATTTTTTGCATGTAATGCGCTTACGAATCGTTTAACGATTAATCATTTTTGCACTTGTGACTAAGATCTTTCCTTTGTCAAAGGACAATAAAGCAATACGCGCCGCACTCACATAAACATTAAACTGCATTTGGCAGTATTGATGGCTGCACAGCATATCCTGGCACAGCATATGCTGGCATTTTACTGTACTTTAAAGATTTTAGAAATTCACTTTTATTTATTTTTTTTTTTTTCAAATTTAAAATAATTTTTTCCGCTGTATTACGTTTCTTACATTAAATGCTACCATTTACTTTGTTGATATTTGCGGTTCTTTCTAGTTTGACACTTTAATTTCTTTAATACAATGTATCTTGTTGTGCTCAAAACACGCCCATCGAACACTATTTGAATTGTTAATTTGGGTTCGTAGTAAAAATATCTGCAGAACTGCAGCTTCAGCAATTCAAATTCAAATTCACAAAATCACAAATCCGCAGCTCTTAAAGCTTCAAAGAAGAATTAACCGCACTAATTTCGCTGTTATTCGCATTTGAACTTGATTTGTAAATTTAATAAATTTTTTTGTTTTGTCTTCACGTACTTTGATTATTCATTTAAAAAGATTTCACACAACAAAAAAAAAATTCATACCAAAAATAAAAACATAATGAAATTTGTGAATTGAAACAACAACAACAACAAAAACAGAAAGAACAAAAAAATAAAAAAATAAAAATATATACAATAATTTATAATTTGTTTAAAATGTGAATTTAAGATGCAGTTTAGCAACATTTGTATTTGTATCTACTAAACATACAGTTGCGTGCAAAAATATTGACACATTCTGAGTAAAATTTTTCGTTTTAAAATTCGAAATCAAAATAAAATTTTGCTTAATTATGTGTTTAAAATGAATTATGCATAGGTAGAATAATTGTAATATTTAAATACATATTTATTTATAACTAGGTGACAGTCAATGGATGTTATATTAAATTTTAGATAAACTAAATTTAGAAATTTAATAACGTAATAAAATGAATACAAAAAATTTATTATGTTCAATAGTTTATTAGGATATTAATATATAATCAATTATTTGAATGGTCTGTCAGCAAGAAGCTATGGGTTGCACTCCGATTGATTCTCTTCAGTAAAGTACCTTATGTTATACGATATTTTTTGTTTTTTTATCAGACGCAAGAACAAATAAAGCAGACAGTTTGCCTACAGGTGAATATGCGACGTGAGAAAAATATGCATTTTCTAGATTCAGACTACAAACACTCAAGGATTGGTCTTGTGATTTATTTATCGTCATGTCGAATGCAAGCCGAATAGGAAACTGAATTCGTTTAAACTCAAAGGGCATATCGGTTGGGATCATTGGAATCCTCGGAATGAGAACTTCATCACTTTTGAATTTTCCTTTGAGTATCGTTGCGTGAATCACATTGACCATCAGTTTTGCTATCACCAATCGCGTTCCATTGCATAATTTTGGTTGGTTTAGATTTCGAAGCATAATGACTACCGAACCAACCTTTAGTTGAAAATTGTGCAGTGGTAAGCCAGGCACATGCAAGGAGTTCAAAAATTCAGTTGGATAGTTGGTAGCTTCGTCTTCGTTTGTTACACAGTCAATAGATTTGACTGTGTTCAAATAACAATTACTCTAAAATAGGGATCATGTCCTACTTTGAACATTAATAAAAAAAAACTGTTTCCCAAAAATTGTCTATTAGCTATTTGGGAGTAAAATTGCACAAAAGTTGAAGATAAAAAAATTATATAAATAAAAACCAATACAAGCAAAAGTGAAAATTACCAAACTCAATTGGAGTATTGGTCTTGAATCGAAACTTAGTCTAAATAACCCTTCTGAACGCAGGCGATGCAACTATGGGATACTCTGTGTAACTCAAATCAAGACAAGATACAAAAATTACATCCAAAAACATTAAGAAGTATCTGTTAGAGCAAGAAACTCTAGCATCCTAACAGTCCTTTTAAGGCACCAAAAGCTGGGTTACCTGCTTAGGTGTACGATATTTCAAACTTTTTAAATGGATGGAATGGAGAAGAAATGGCAATAAAACTACTAATGACAATAGAGTTTTATCTTCTTTGGTAGATTAAAATATTTTCAATTAAAGAACACCAGATAAGTGAGACTTAAAAATTAACGAAGAATATGAAAAAAAGAGGGAATGAAGAAGTAGGACAACAAAAAAATATAGGTAAGACTATCTTTAAAATATAATTTACAACAATTTGAAGTTAACTACATTGAATATTTGTAATAACTTGAATGGACGCGGAAGGGGCACCTCGAGGAAAATCTGGATGATATAGTAGTCGAATTTGTGTAGGTATCTGTGTTTTTAGAACTCCCATCAGATACAGAAAAATGGAATGGACTAAATCAAAAAGAACTGAAAGCACCACTTGAATAAGTTAAAAATGAACTTCTTCTAAGTACTAAAAAGTTCATCAGATTATTAAGTCACTAATTTGTATATTATTTTAAGTTATTTTAGAAGAAGTATATTGACTTCATAAATTTCTCCTTCAGTAGAAAATAAACAAGCTTCGTAAAATATTTCTCCAGAACATACATACTTTAATTTCTTTATAATATAACATAAAAGAATTCAACATCCAGTAGCGGATCTATATATTTAAGCCAACTGATTATTACCCAACTAAAGCAATAATAGGGTGACTATAAGATTGCCTTTGCTAAAAATTTATATTGACTAATCATTTTTAAAATTTTTTTACATAAAAGTTCCTGATCGGTTTGTCCTATATGGCTAACACAAATAATTTAGGTAAGACTACAGGTAATAATAAGAGCTCAGAAACCACTTTCTTAATCTATTATATTCTACTTATATTCACTTAATCGAAATAAAAATATAATATCTGATTGTGATTTTTTATGATTTATTGCCATTTTAACTTGCAAATGACTTACAAGAACTACATGTATTCATATTAAATAAAACAATAAGTTGAAAGCATTTGAGAAATATTTAAATAAATACATAAAAATTTATTGATTTGAAATGTACTTATTTGAAACGAAATTATATTTTAGAAAATTGATTTAAATGTACGAAAATTCCTTATATAACTAATTGCGACTTTAACCTAGAAGTTTAAATTAGAGCGTCCTAAGAAATTCTGCAATCATAGACTATTCAAAATAATTCCCGCCTATTCAAAGTAAATCATACCTCTTCGCAAGGTACTTTTTCACTAAGCTTGGAAACGAAACTACAGGACTTCATGATATAGGAGCAGGAGTACCTCAAGGTAGCATAATGGGACCAATTCTTTATCTTCTATATACTGTGGATCTTCCCCTTATCGATGAGAGTGTTATCGGTACATTTGCAGACGATACAGCTATTTTATCAGTTGACAGTGACCCAATTCGTGCTTCCACCAAACTACAAACCTACCTTAACAATGTTGCTCTCTGGATGAAAAATTGGTGTATCAAACCAAATGAGTCAAAATCTGTCCAAGTAACATTTACTACAAAACGTTCTACGTGCCCGCCTGTCTTAATAAACAATACTCAATTACCACAAGCTGTAGAAACAAAATAATTGGGCATACATCTGGATAGTAAACTAGCCTAAAAACCACACATATTTAATAAGCGTAAAGCCTTGGGTCTCAAACTGCGAAACTTATTTTGGTTTCTCAGCCGAAATTCCAAACTGTCACTAGACAATAAGCTACTTATATACAAAACTGTACTAAAACCTATATGGAGTTATGGAGCCCAATTATGGGGTACTGCAGCAGACTCTAACTTGGCAATTATCCAGTTTTCAATTTAAAACATAATATATGTCTTCAATCTAAAACTCTATGAATAATCACAAATGCACCTTGGTAGGTAACGGATGAACAGCTGCATCAACAACTACGTGTTCCGACAATCAAGGAAGAAATATCCCGAATTACAACGAATTACGCTCATCGCATATATATGCATCCAAAACCGCTGGTTACACACCTGATGTCCCCCTCCAACACTTTTACAAGACTAACAAGAAAAACATCGAGAGATGTTTTAAATATGTATATGTAGGTTCTATTGACTTCTATTTTAATTATATATGGATATGTCACTGAACATAGTCCATACGTGCCTTTCTTTTTTAGATCGTAATAACTATTATTACGAGTCATGGTAATATATATTACATATTGTCATTCATACCTGACAGATTGTAATAAAATAAATGGATTAAAAAAAAAATTCATAGTAAATAGTGGAAGCTGATGATTATAAAACCATAATATTTATGCATATTAAATAAAACACTATACAATAAACAATGAACTTCAAGTACTCTTTTCCCATGATAAATCAAATATAGAAAATATTTAAATTTTAAATATAGAAAATATTTATTAACTAAATAATATATATTTTTGTTTGAAGCAATTGATGGAAGTTAAATAAAACTGAACTTTTTAAATTAAGATTTTAAAAATATAAGTAACAAGAAAATATTTTTAAAAGTAATTTAAAAAATTGTGTATTATGTAAAATTGATCAAATAGTCCGTACAAAAATATATATATAAAATTAAAGAAAAGTCAAAAATTTGATTTGTCAAATTAGAGACGAAGGACTAATGCTGAAAATGTTCCGGACAATCGAATACTAAACTTTAAAAAGGTCACAGAGGGTCAAATCTACAGGTCTCTTATCGAACAGAAAAATTTAGCATATAACTAATATATATAAAATTTTATTTTCTTTTCTAATTTTTGTTTCATTACTTTTGTTTATTAATATTATCTATTTATCAATTTTTCTGATTTTAATAAATGATTTCTCATTTTTAGTTATTGTTTTTAAATATTTTTAATATAATTTTATTTAAATGTATGTTAAATAATTCTTTTTTTGCTATTTTTATTTTTTTTTTATATATATTAAAAATTAAAACACAAATTATTAAGTGATCTCATTAATCAAAATAAAATTTATTAACATATAGTTGATAATAACAATTAATTATTAAAAAATTTTGTGTACAATTTAGTCTATAAAACAATAACTAATAAAAACAAGTACTTTACCAATAAAAATGGACGCTCCTGAAAGGCTTTTGTCTATAATAGTCGTGCAGTAAGGCGGTGAGATCTTAAGAAAGGAATTATGGTACTATACAAAATTGACGCAGTTAAATTTCCTTTTTTTAAGATTATTCTTAAAAATTATTTGAAAAATTAGTGGCGTTATTAGCACAGTTACACATTATACTATACTGTCCGAATAATCTATTAATTATAAGTACTACGAAATCGTTAAGGATTTGTAATACAATTAATTTCTATTACTTTTAGAACATGGTTACGCATGCTTACAATAAGACATGGACAATAACCCGATAGACTACATTACGAAAATAACTAAAACTAAATAATAATTGGAAAGTAATCCGTTATTAATAACTGACTGAAAAGGGTTCTAACTGTTTTATAAATAATATTAATTTAAAACCTATTCCTAATGTGAAATTATATGAGAAAAGAACCCGATTTAAAAAAATTTGTTAAGAAAAGTAGTTTTGCTGCTGTAATATCATCAAATAATTGTTTAAATGTGTTTTATAAAGTATTAGTTTTTTATAAATACTACGTTAGGTTGAGATGTATGACAATCAGTCGTACGACTATCATACTTAGTGACCTATTATGGAACCATTTACAGTGATACTTTCTTCCCTAGTGAGAAAATCATCCAAATTAGTTAATGAATTTTGTCAACTTTTCTATTGAAGTGTTCACATGAGTTAATTAACTATTTTCTGACAGGATTTCTAGACTGTATAGTCATGAAGTTGCAGATACAGCAGAATAACACACGACTACTATTGTACTACCTCTATTAAAAATAGAACGTTTATATATGTAATTCTACATCTCTAAATTGAATGGAATATCACACCAGAAAACAATAGATGGTTGAAATCAGTTTTTTTTTTTCATATAAATACATGTACAGTTCTTTAGCCGTTTAATATGAATTTGATAAATATTAGATGAAACGACGCAATACAATCATATATACTGTACCAGATAAAATAAATTGATTATCATCTGATTCCTTTAACTGTATCTGAAAGACTAAATTGGTTAATAAGAATAGCACTGGAAATAAAAACAACAAATAGAGTAAAGTTACAGTTCACGACACTGACTCCTTGGCAACTTGCGACGATCACAATGGACAATCAAAACAAGTTGCCCTTAAGTCCTCGAATGGAAGTGTCAATATTTGTATAAGGATATGTCGTCTTAGCTGAATTGAATTAAGTAAGGAGATAAATAAATATTAGCAATAACAATGGATAAATCATATCAGATGAAACTTAAAAGAATGTCACTCTAATTCACGATGGTCTCTAATTTATGGACAATAATGGTTATAAACTTTCCGTTTATTTTTAATGTATGTCATAATTTAATAACAAAGGAATAAAAAAATATGAATGTGAATGACTTGACCAGAGTTGACGGTAAAAGAGCACTAAATAATAACATTCAGGAGTATTGCAACTTGAAAGGCACTGAAGTAGCAAAATGTATAACCAAATGTATAACCGATTGAAGAATATTATTATTAAGTATTATATACACATTATAATAGACTAATACCAGTATAAATTGTATAATATTGTGAACATATGCTAATATTCACAGAATATAAATTATTATGAATATAGTAAATGTCACTCATACGTCATGTAATTTGAACATGAAATGTTCAAAAACCTAAAAACCATAAACTTCATTAGGTACCTGCGTTAGTATTATTAAAACTTTGAAGTAAAATAAATAGCTGTGTCCTTGTGAGTCCTAAGAAGATATGAAAATCACGTTTATTATTTGGTCAGTGACTTTTAGTCAAAGCAGTTGTTGTTGTCTTACAAATTAAATTTCAATTTAGTTAATTTAGACTTATTTAATTGAATTCTACTCGATTTAATTTAATTGTGTTTTAATTAAAAAAACACATAATGAGACTGATTTTATTTTTAGACTAAAGAAATAAATAAGTTTCTTTAGTTTAATTTTTTTAATTTTTTAATTAGTTTCGAGAAAAAATTTATATAATAGCAGAGTACCATTCAATTGGAATATAAAAAATCATCAACTAAGTTTGATTTTTTAATGCAGAAAAAAAATGTTAAAATGAAAACATTTTTATTTGTATCGTAATATCGAGGTCAAACTAGCCTAAATATATATTAACTACATAATTCACCAAACTGCTCAAAAATAATACTAATTAATAAATAAATTAAATTGGGAATTATATAACCGAATTCGAAGTGTACCAGGTTTTCAGACATCATAACTTAATTAACGTGTACACCTATATATAATTATCATTAAACCGATTGGCGTTTTGCGTTATTACTTAGTATATTAATAATCTAGGTTCTAACTCTAGTTAGCTTAAGAGACTCCTTCTAAAAATAAAGTCTCTAGATCTTATAGATATTGTCCCGCTCTAATAATGATCATTTAGTCAGCAGTTAAAACTTTTTATGAACACTATTAAAGTAATTTGTTTACAAAGCAAATTTTTAATATATAATTAAGAATTAAAAGAAATTGCCTATATCCTCAACATTTTTATCATATATGGTAGATTAACTTATTTGATTGACTTTTATATTGTATAACTTATTCTATTATTTTTAACCAATATAACAATTAACTACCTATATCAACAATTAACTAATTGTTTTTAAATTAATAATTAATTATTTTATTAAATTTAATTATTATAACCAAGCGTAATAAAAGAAATTCTTATTATTATAAAATTTTTTCAAAATTTACAAATGTGAACTTTCAATTCTTATTTCACCTTATTTGGAATTTATGTTTCTGAATAAGGCTGTAGTTTACAGTTTAAAATACTAATTAATTAGAAATCGCGAATATTTCCTTAGACCATTGATGATGAGCACTTGGCAATACTCAAAACAGCGTTGTATGGTCAGCCAAGTTTCAATAAATTACCAAAATTTGTGTGATTGTCTTTTGTTTGCTATTCGAATCCTTCGAAATTTTGAAAAATTTGGCTTTTTTTGTGGTCATAAAAAGCATAGCTGTCGGCAAAAATAATTTATTCTAAAACTTTTTTATTCATTTTTTAATTTAAATTAGAATAAAGATTAATGGTACTTTTACTAAACGTTACTATTTTATCTAAACAATAAATTATTGGCAATCCAATTTGACAATTTCAACTGGCTTATGATAATTATTTAAGAATAATTAAGAAATTAAAAGAAATTATTATATTTAGCGCACAGGCCCATGACATATATATTCACCCTTCAACCAAACTCAATCCAGTCTTAATTTTTTCTTAGCAATAGACTACCTGAGACGTGGTGTAATAGTAATCCCCACATATAAATAAAAATTAGATTATTTTATATCTATAATATAATACTAATATTAATATTAATTAATATAAAATTAGTACAAAATAAATTGATTTACGATTAAATTTACTTGCAAAATGCAGGTTGGCACTATTCTCAAGCAGAATAGTTCCTATAAAAAATTTTTTTTATAATAGTATAATTTATATTATACTATAATTAATATTATATTATTTATTTTATAAAGAAGTGTCAAAAAAAGGAAGTTGAGCATTGTAAGTTTGTGAAGCTTTGGCTACTTGTGGAAAAGCACGATTAGTCGTCGCTTCTAAGTTCTAAGCCTGACACTTGCAATCCAAACAAATTATGTACGGACTATGAACTAATTAAAATATTTTCTAAGACCACTGATGATGAGTACTTGGCAATACTCGAAACGGTGTTGCGTGCTCAGCCAAATTTCAATAAATTAACTAAATTTTTGTTCTTGTCTTTTCTTTGTTATTCGAATACTTTTATAATTTATATTGTTTATGTGAACAAAATGAAAAAAAATGTTAGGTTGGTACTATAATATAATTTCGCTCAGGTCGGAGTGTTGTAACGTTGGAGATATGTACATAGTTAATAACTGTATTAAATAAATTGAAAATAAAACTCAAGTATTTTTTACTTCGTTTTTATCCTTAAAGTCCTTAAGAGCATAATTAAAACTATTTTTATTTATTGGAGACTAACACCTATAAACTAATTATTCTTTAATTAAATTTTTTTTTTAATTTAAGGAAAAAATTGACTTTTGCTTGGTACTTAAAGTCTCTGTGACAGTGGCATCAAATGTCTAATCCAGCACATAAAGAATATATCTTTTTCGCACCGTAAAGCCGCTTAAGTAATTTTCCGTAAATCAACTTTTATTTACTAAATTTTTATGTACTTAAATTTTGTTTTATTATCAATAAAATAACTCGGCAGGAAAAGCATAAAATTTGTTATTTAATTAAAATTTAATTGAATTAAAATCACACAAATTCAATTATTTTACTTTAATATTTTTTTTTTTTTTGCTTTTGGTCCTTGCTTTTTAAGTAGTGTTATTATCCTTTAAGGAGACATTCTCATTATTATAATAGAAACTGTGTGAGCACAGAATATTTGCAACAAAATGTTAAATATAAATTATCGTAAAAATTCTTATTAACACTGGAAGACAGAATTGCGCCAACGACTCGAACACAAATAAAAGAAAATGCAAATAAAAATAAAAATACAAATGAAAGTACAAATTCAAATCAGAAAATGGGAAAATGGGAAAGCACAGAACATATAGAACGCACGGTCACGCACAAATAATCGCATTAGCAGTTTTAGCATCAACAACATAAACATCAACTACAATAAAAAATTGCACAACAATTGTTCATTGCAACAAAATGTTCACACGCAAAATTTCACTTCATTTTCAAGCGCACATTTCCTTGTTCTCCGTCCGCTTGTGCTTGCGTGTCCGTTTCCTTCTTCTTATACGCTTATACGCAACTAAAGTCTTTTGACTACACAAATTCCGATTTCAAGACAACATCACTTTTCCGCAAGCGACATCCTTACACCGGAACGTTCAGCATCCAACTGTGCGGCAAATTTGAAATTGTTGCTGATTTTGTTACAATCAGCGACCAACACATATAAGAAAGTAAAAACAAAACGAAAGCAACAACAAAAATGTAGAGAAAAGGATCATTGAGTCAGCTTAAGCTAACCAAACAAAAACAAAAACAAAGACAACAACACCAATAGCACTTGCTGCTCACATAACAAAACTAATAAAAATCTTTTCTGTGATAGCAACAGCAACAACAACAACAACAACAGGAGAAAAAGACAAAAACAACAAAGAGCATCAACAAATGAAACTAAGCTCGCTTATTTGTAATTGTTATTGTTATTGTTATTATTGTAAATATTTTAAAGCTATTTGAGCTTAGGTATCCCTTTAGGAAATTTTGAATTTATGCCAACATCACAAGATAAATTTAAGACAGTATCAGTATGGAATATATGAACTATAAACAACTATAGGTACATATTTTAAAATATTATTTATATGTTTGCTATCTGCTAAATGTTAATAGTTTTTATAAATATAATAATATAATATAGAGGTAGTAAACTACAACAACAAAAATTCATTTTTATATTATTTTAATTAATTGAATTTTTGGCTGACCATACAGCTGTTTCGAGTATTGCCAAATACCCATCATCAATGGTCTTGGAAACAATTCTTGGATTTAATTATTCGTAAATAATTTTTTGAGACAGCAAGTACCAGGAATCGAACTCGGGTCCTGCCAACTGACCCAAAGCCGTACTTGACTTTTTTTATGTTTGCACATTTTTCTGGAGTTTTCTTACTTTGCTGTGAGAGCTTTTATTAACTCATTCACTTGCTGTGTTTATATTAGAACGAAATCCAAAACCAGTTTTAGAATAATTGAATTAATTAATTATATTTTTATTTTAAATTGTTAAATTTCAGTACTATTCTGTTTGTAGAGCCATTATTTGTGGAATGAGTTATACATTTTTTCTTATGTATAGAACCTAATCTAGAAACGTAATACTGAGAAAGTCATGCTAATGTGACTCCACGATTCGCACGAGCAAGACCAATATTTTATGAATATAAGTTGTAATTTAGACTTTCGTCAATTTTTCAGACGGAAGTGACTATTATATTTAACAGTAACTAGTATATTTCATAAAAAGGTTTTTCTAATATAATATAAGAATCTGATATTAGAATCAGATGCTCCAAAAGTTATATAAATTTACGAATAATATATTTTAAAACACATGCGTTTTACTTTTTCTATGAATGCCTACTAATTCTATAAGACACCAATCAAAAATCATATTTACAATGATTTAAAAACAAATATTACTTAAAATTAATATATAAATTTTTTTAAAAAAGTAAAGCATCTTATTCAAAAGCACATAAAGGCTAACTTTCAAGTAAAATACATGATACAGAATTTCTTTTAAGATAGAACAAACTACGTTCGACAAGTTAAAGAAACGTTGCTATCCTTTAAAAATTTTATTGTAAGATTTATGTTTAGTTCAGTTGAGCGCGACAACGCTAACTCAGATAAAGAGCTAAGTCAATATAATTTGTAGTCTTATTATTTAACCATGTTTAATAATGCGCTATCTGAAATTGAATTCGCCTATGTTCGACATAGCGACGAATCGAATGCCGGATTTATACCATACTAATGAATATGTTTTTATAACAACAAAATAAATTAAATACGCTTTTATAGTTAATTAGTTAACGTATGTGTTTTCTACTAGCAATGCCCGTAAATATATTAGTCTTTAGTTGTGGTTTATTGACGGGTCACAGGCGTTTAAGGAATTAGGTATACTAGACGATTGAATCGTCCGTCACCGATGTAAAAAATGAAACAATAAAAATGCCTCAAATCTACTTTGTTACTGACCAGCGCATGTCCGCCGTCGATCTTTATTATAGGTTTTGCCAAAATTAAATATTAAATATTAAATTCACTCTCACTAATAATACCAAACCACTACTAAAAATCTAAGACATTTACTCATCCTCACTGGTTTCTTTACTGTTATGAATAATAGGTTTATAATTGTCTACCACTCGAATCTTCACCCTTGACATACGTAATCTTAAAAATCTAATTTTCTCTTGGTTAAAAATTAAACTTATAAGATTTCAAATATCAAACAAAACTATTTATTTCACTTAATATTTTTCCTTTTTATCTCTAGGTCCCTCATAATCTTTGTTCGAATTTCAGACTCATGCTACCAATAAGTCTTCTTACCCCCTGGTTTTTCTTATATAGCTATTCATTAAACATGGCCGAACCACTTCATTTAGCAGAAACACACTTTTTGTTTTATTTGGTTAACCACAGTTCAGCTCTAGTACACTCAGTTCTTATTCTATCATGCTGCGTTTTGTGAAATTTCTCTTACAACATCTCAACATCTATTAGCTTTTTTAATCGCATGTTGGCTGTTATTTCCTTATTCTTAAATGCAAGTTCCCATCGGTTGTTCGCTTTGTCTGTCATCAATAGTATATTGTCTACTTATGTAAGAGCTTGGTAGTACACCGATTTCAAGAAGTCTGATTTCAAGAAGTCTGATGTTAGTTGCGTAGATATATGTTCTCTATCAGAAATGTAAAAATCCAATACTTCTTTGTTTATGACAATTCTTTAAAAACACTTTCAACGTAAGTTGTTAATTTAATGTCAATAACATTGTAATATTGTTTAAAAATGAGTGGTAATAATCAAACTGCTCGGTATACTTCATATAACGATGAGTTTACCCAGTGTTCTTAGGTAAACACAATATTGTTTTCCAAATGACGGTCAAATTTTTTTTATCCATTATTCTCTCATCTCCAATCTTGATATATCTGGTGCAATATTATGCAAGATTTGAGCTTTCTACAATTTAATTTTTTGCAGCCTTTTAAAATTATTCTTCTTCGAAATTTTAGTTAATATATGTAGGCTTTACTAACGTTAATAAGCAAAAGAATTCTATTAATTTCTATTAATCCTACTTGAAACCAGCACTATCGCTGATATATAATACATGTGAAAATGTCCAGATGAGTTCCAAAGTTCAAATAATTTCTCTTAAGATATAAATAAATTTCTTTTTTTTTAATGTACCAACTGCACATGTCTTTTTTTTATACGATCTGTTAAATTCTGCGTAGAACAGTGTAATAGGAGAAGATATCTAATAGAAAAGATATATAATTTTAGAATTTCAATAAGTGAATTATTAGATTTTTGTTACTGCTTAAGATACTTGAATAAGTAAATATATCAAAAATATATTTGTCATCTTAGAAAGAAACATATTTAATAGATCATTTTCATATCACAAATTAAAGCACAAAATCTTTTGAACAACAAAACACTTGTAATATATTGATTTAGAAATAAATTATAAACGAAAATAATATAAAATGTTCTCCAAATAGTTATAAAAAAGGAAGTGTTTGACATGCAATTTTTTCTTCTTTTATATAACCTTCTGAAAACTCCACAAATTTTATGAAACGTTTATTCTACAATTCAATACGCACGTGCAATGATTTATCAAATATAGAAATAAACACTTCCACATAGAAGTGATTAGAGTTTGTCAAATTTTTAAATTACGGAATAAAATTAATGAAGTCTAGAACATATAGTGTTATATGCATCTAATTGGTCAAGAGTTTTAGACTATTGTTATAAATAAAAATCTAGAAAAACAACTTTAATTGTTTTCAATATTTCGGCTTTAATCTCATTTCGTCTTCACGAGGCTAAAGTCGCAATATTGAAAATATAATAAAAAGTAATTGAAGTTGTTTAAAGAACATCAGTTTAAAGAAATTGACCAATTAACCTTATACAAGACTATATAAATAATTTTTGGTCATAAAATAAATGTTAAAGTTTAAAACAATAAAAATTATTCTAGTTTATGAAACCATTTCATGATGTAAGCATTGGACAAATTTTTTGCTTTTGCACGTTAACATAATCTAGCCAATGCGCTACTGGCCCTCTAAACGAGTTCATTGCTTAAGTCTAATAACTTCCATGCCTTTATTATGTTGAAGCTAGTTGAGTCAGTGCACCTGAGCACTTTTTCTCTCTATTAACTGCGAGGTTTCTTCAAAACCCCTCTTTACGCCTTGACTGGATTATTGTTTATCACTTCATCAGACTAAGCAATAATTGACCTCAGATCTGCATACCTCCCCGAGGAGCCTGTAATCATTCTGCGATTTGATAACGCGGGGTTAGTAAGTCTGTTAGATTTCGCAAATAATTTCAGGGCTCTATCCTTTATGTATTTTTTAATGGGATCAATCTTGAGGTCCCTGAGGATGTCATTCGTCCTAATGTACCATGGAACTTTGAGTCTCAGAGCCTGGCTTTGTACCATGCCTTTATGTTTTACATAAAAGCGTTTATTATTTAAGTGGACTTTGCTTTGAAATCCCGTTGTATCCTGAAGTTAATATTTTCACGTGTAAAACTTCTCAAAAACATTTAATTTAAATTTAAAAACACTATTAATAAATTTAATTTAATTTTGCGTGTATTTAATTTTAAAAATTTGAGATTATTTATAATATTCAAATACATATAAATATATTTATTATTTGTTGCTGTCGCTGTTGCAGTTGGTGGTGATAGGTTTCTTTATGTTTTTGCATTGGTGTTTTTAAAACTGATTATCTCTTAACCACAAGAAAAATTTTTATATATATTATTTATTAATTATACTAATTATACTAAAATTACAATTAAGACTTTTTTGAAACATTACAAACATATTAATATTAATACGAAAGACTACAATATATGCAAGAAGTGCTAACAATTTTAACAAAATGCTTAGAAGTTATACTTTTGTGTGATTGCTTTACAATATAATCGTTATTTTCCAAATTTACTGGTTCAGCTTTACGCTATTTCCCACAAAACTCTTTCTCACGATTTTTTCACAGATTTATTGATTACGCGGTTGAGATAAAATAGGATAGAGTATCCATCCCACCCATCCCATTTTAAAGATATTATACAGAAATTATTTTTTACAAATTTTTTTGCTCAATTCGCAGAGAATTTTAAAAAGAGTTTTGTGATTTTTTTTTAGGAATTTCTAGAAGTGGCAAGATAAATTTAATACCTTAAGATATGCAACAAGTTTTTGACTAAATTGAAAATGCTGCTCCGAAAAATGTTTCTATATATTTTTATTATTATAATATTAAAATTTAAAAATGATAAATGTTATTTATTTATAATATGTTGACTATTATTTGCTAATTATTATTGTTTATTTATAACATATTATATTTTTAGAATCATAGAAAAAATATAGAAATTTAAATATATTTATTATTATAATGTTTTATTTCTTTGCAATATATTTGTTTATTTACTTTTATTTTGATTTAAAATTTATATTAATTTTTTGATATAATTATTTGATAATATAATTATTGATTTACTTATTTTTTAATCTATTTGCATTTTTATGTTTCATAATTTAAAATTGATCGATTTTTAAACAATAATTTTATTGTTTATGTTTAATATATTTTTTATAAATATATATTTAATTTTGTTGCTACAAATATTTTTTATTTATTTTATTTTATTTTTTTGTTTGTATTATAACATTTAATAGCTTATTGTTTTAATGACCAAATACTTTTTGGTAATAATTTTGATTATTAACAAAATGAAAACGGATTAGTTTTGACCAATTATATTTTATCTTATTTTTTATTATTTTTACATCATTTTTATATAATTTAATTTAATTTTTATTTATAGCGTTTTTTTTATTGGTACTAGTTGTTTTATGTATTTATTTATTTTTTCTAAATTATTTTATCTTGATCTTGCCAATTTTTATACTTTTCTATTTATTATTAACTTTATTTATTTATTTGTGACTTTTACAATTTTTCTTTATTTTATTAGCTCTAATTTGACAACTTTATTTATTTATTAGTTAAGTGGCACTATTAATTTTTATTTATTTATTTATTATTTGCATTTTTTTATTATATTAATAATTGTGTCATTTGTATTATAATTTGATTTCGCATCATTACATTAATTGATTTTTTTTTTATTTTGTTATTTATTTATTTTTAAATTTTTATAAGAATTTTTGATAATAGCTATTACTTTTTGTTTATATTTTGCTTTGCTTACTTAAATATTATTACATGTAAAATTTATTTAATACTAACAAAATTTTATTTTGTTTATTTATTGAATAAACAATTTATTAATTATTTATTATTTAAATTTAAAGAATTATAGTACATAAAAATTTAAAAACACTACATAATTTTTAAAAAAGGCTAATTTAATTATTGCAACGTTGTTAATTTAAAATTATTTTTCATTCGATTAAATTATATTATTTAATTTTAAAATTGTTTAAAGCAGACTTTTTTATATTTTTTATATTAAAACTGTTTCACATATCATTTTTAAAACAAATATAGAAATATACATCAATAAGCAAGTTCTAATACTTTACTAACAAAATTTTTTATCATTTAATTTAATATTTAAAACTTGCTCTCGAAACTAAAGACTAGATAAAATATTTAATAAAAGCATAGTAAGTCATATTAACTAAATTAAATTTTAATTACACAAGCACAAATTTTAAGTCACAACTTATTGTTTCGTTTACTAAAACATTTAGTTTCATAATTAATTTAGAAATGATCGAAAACATATTTTATATATATATATATATACTTTAAAAGGCGTATAAAAGAATTTTTAAAAATAATGTTTAAAATTTGAACTTTTTTGTTAACGTAAAATAAAAATAATACTAAAGCAAGGCAGTTATGTATAAAATGGAATGCGTTTAAGTCTTTAAATCGATCTTTTGTCTTTATAAACATTTTAAAAATATATATTGTAATTCGAATTTTGTTCGATTTGAAGCAATTACATTTTCATGTAATATTTCAATAATTAATATAGAATATAATAAATAAAATAATTTTTGTAAACAAATGAATATTGACTGATTTGTAGTTGAATTGTAAGTAAATTTAAAATAGCATAACAGATATCATCTGATTAATTTTTATAAAGCAAAGTTTACTAATTTTTATTTTTCCTTAAACATTAGGTGTAGATATTGTTAAACATTATAAGTCATAATACCTAACACAGCTAATATTGATAAATTTTGTAACAATAGGTTTCAAAGAGATCTTTTTAATTTTTTTTTAATTATTTAACAATTATCGTTAAATTTGATAAAACACTTTTTTAGATATAAACTATATATAGTTTTTTATATATAAAACATACATGCATATATATATATATAATCGATACAAACTTTAAATATAAATTTTATTATTTTATAAACATATGCATATGTATTTGTTGATATATTCATTGTTTTTTGTAGATATGTTACTCATTTCCTAGTTTGTTCCCAAGTTAAGTTCGTTACATTTTTGTCTTATTTTCGTTTTTTTAACTTTTCTACGTTGTGTATAAATATAAAACTACATTTTTAAAAAATTTTAACAAGAAATAGTACTATTTATATAAAGTTAAAATATTAAAGTGATATAGTTGCGTTGTTTAGGTAATTTTGTTGAAAAAAAAACTTTGAAATTTGTTTTCAATTAAACCCAGACACCATGAGGATTTTTGCTTGTGGGCACAGCATTTTCCAGTTGTCGAGGCGAACCAATTATCCGACGACTGCTACCCTGTTTATTTGGACCTGAAATTACGATTGTATTGAATGTTAAATCATTTTTAAATATTTATCAATTTATGAATTATTAATAAAAATAATTATTTTTATTAAATTTCATAAAACATTTTAACTCAAAATCTGCATAGCAACCACAAACCCTCTACATTGCTTAAGGTAAATTATTTTTTAATATCATGAAAACTAAACGACTAATATCAAAACATGAACGAATTTACAGATAATCCTTAGCAAACCAAAATCGGTATATTATAGAATAACAACAGGAAATGGATTTCTCCATAATCTTGGCAGAAAATTTCAGAAAGAGACAAAAATACAAAAGGACTCGAAAACACAACCGACCCCCCAATAATAGTTTAGTTAAGCGATACTTTTTAAAGATGTCAAAAGGCAAGAGAGAAGTTTTAAGCGTACTTTCTTTAATGTCCCTGCTTGAGAAACTGCAAAGTAAATCGGTAAAATAAATCAAGTTTCTCAAGAACTTGAAAAATCAAGAAAATTTGTTGAAACAAAATTAAGAAGCGCACTTGGGCATGTCTCTATAGATCCTACAGTACAACTCAGTCACGATGAAAGCATAACAGCCATAAAACATTTTAAAAAGAGAAAAATGGTCACGAGAACAACCTTTATCATAAGCAATGCAAGCAGCTTAGCTGAAATTTAATAGCCACTCTCTGCACCCATGGCAAAAGAAGCGGTAATAGAAGAGTGGAAAGAAACTCTTATATAGTAATTTAAATCTTTAAAAATTAAATAGTAATCGCACTTACATTTGCAATCAATAATATGTATAACAAAATTATACTTACTGCATACAAGACCCCACTACTAAGAATGTAAGAATAATGATTAGGCGTAAATCGATCCTACGTTAATTCATTACAATTCAACGATAGTTAATGTAATGAATACAGCACTCTATTGCATTTGTGATGCTTCCTCTTCGTTTCTGTTAGTATTAAGACTAAATTCAACGCATATGACTTTTACAGTAAAAGACTACCGAATTATATTACGAATTATTTCGCATTTGGAAGATTTGCTCAAGCTGATGATAACGTCCTTTTTAAAACAAAAAAGAGCTCATTTCGACAAGAGCAAGGGTTGGACTACGTATTAACTGGCAGAAAAACAAAATCTTAGACTTGATGCATCTGTATTGTGTATATCAGAACATATTTGAATATCCAATACAAAATATTAATGAATTCTGCTACCTGAACGAAACATCCTGTGGAAAACACGAGTATGTAATGAGAATATGTGACGAATAACAGAACAAGTGAATATACACAATGAAATGCAATTTGTCTGGTTTCAGGCACGGCCAAATCTACTTCCCAGAACCACTCATCAGTCTTGACGACCAAATGGCATTCACCACCCCCAAAAGGATTTTACAAGCAGATTTCCACAACAACAACAATACATTGTCTATTGCAGTGATTGAAAATGCCAACATAGAATTTAAAAACATTCTTTCAATCATTCAATTTTTAAGTTATTAATTTGATATTTATGGAATATAACTATAATTACCTTCCAACAAATGTTTGATCTCTTCCGATGTTGTTACTGTTAAACTTTGTAAATTAACTTCTTTCATTTCATTGACCAGTTGCTCAACCTGAAAAAAAGCAATATTTTATTCTCAAAATCATGGAAACAAAGAACATGTACACTTTACATACCTGACGTTTTTTCTCAGCTATGGCATTTTCGATTAATAATATTTCTTTTTTTAAATTTTCTGCAGTTTTATTTGATGTGTCTGTATTATGTATAGCTAAATCAATTTCACTTTGTATACGCTCCATTTCCATTAAGAAATCACGCTCCACGTTTTGCCTAAAATTTTATAAATTTCATTTAGAACTTCAAGTCACGGCAAATTAAAGTTTTTGCTTAAATACACACCTATTATTCTTCTGCTTGTTTGTGATAGCTCTCTGCTCCACCTCAATATCATCCATTAATATACGTATTTTATTTTTGCATTGCAATAGTTCAGTTTCACAATTTGCCAATTTAGAACGCAGCAAAGCAATTTCTGACTTCAAAGTTTTTTCTTGTTGCTTTACCAACTCATTTTCTTCTTCTACATATTGTAGAGTTTGCAACTAAAATTATAACAGTTAAGTTAGTTATATGGTAGATACCAGTGGCAACACGTCTCTCATGAGACGCAACTCACTCAGGCCCATAAAAGTAGACCTTTGTGTAATAAAACACAAAAAATAAAGATATAAGACATGCTGCTAGCTGACTTAAAAAATTTTAACCAAAATTCTAGTCAGAGATTCTAGAGACTCCAGAAAAGGAATTTCTATACCAATACACGTCTTCTGCGGAATAGTGCACAGTCACAAAGTAAATAAATGACATTTTCTTCTTTTTTCACTGACACAGCTATGATTGTAATCGTTCAAAGGAGTCCATAACTTAACGTCCTGTCTAC